>NC_068355.1:106735474-107039641 GCF_020536995.1 Dreissena polymorpha | reverse complement strand
CCTACCTACCTACCTACCTACCTACCTACCTACCTACCTACCTACCTACCTACCTACCTACCTACCTACCTACCTACCTACCTACCTACCTACCTACCTACCTACCTACCTACCTACCTACCTACCTACCTACCTACCTACCTACCTACCTACCTACCTACCTACCTACCTACCTACCTACCTACCTACCTACCTACCTACCTACCTACCTACCTACCTACCTACCTACCTACCTACCTACCTACCTACCTACCTACCTACCTACCTACCTACCTACCTACCTACCTACCTACCTACCTACCTACCTACCTACCTACCTACCTACCTACCTACCTACCTACCTACCTCACCTACCTACCTACCTACCTACCTACCTAACCTACCTACCTACCTACCTACCTACACTACCTACCTATCCTACCTACCTACCTACCTACCTACCCCTACCTACACCTGACCTACCTACCCTACCTACCTACCTACCTACCCTACCTCCACCTGACCTACCTACCGCCCTACCTACCTACCTACCTACCTACCTACGCGACCTCCTACCTACCTACCTACCTACCTCCTACCTACCTTACCTCGACCTACCTACCTACCGACCTACCTACCTACCTACCTACCTACCTACCTACCTACCTACCTACCTACCTACCTACCTACCTACCTATCTATCCATTTACTTTTTTATTTATCTATTTATCTATTTATCTATTTATTTATATACATATACCTTCTTCAACTGCTGGTTTTGTAAATGCCGTATTTGCTTTTCCAGGTGCAAACATTCCATTGTCTGAAGTTTTGTATGATGTAACGGCGAACCAATTCAATTCTGTGTTTGTCATGGTTGTCACTCTTACGTTATAGTTAGAGAAACTGAAACAGACGTTAACCCTGGTGGTATTCAAATGATAAATTTATGTCGAGCATTTATTTTTACAAACACTTATTAATTTAGTGTAAATTATAACCGCAGCATTTATTAGACTCGCATACTGGTATTACTACAACGTGAATGTTGGTCTGTAGTGGGTGTTTCATGAAAGTTTTATAAATAGTCATGTAATATGTACAAGAATCATCCACAGTACCACTATATAATCTTAATATCCGCAATGTCACCATGCGTTGAATACTTCACTTTCGATGCGGTCATCCAGGACGAAAGATTCTTAGTTGTACCCGTGAAGTTAAAACCCATTTCCCAAAACACGTCGCCGAACATGTCTGTACCACTTACGACGATCTGTGAACAATCCTAGCTGTTATAATTTCAATACATTGCTTTTTTAACATTTCAAGATATAATTATACCAGTTACATCTAGTATTTACGGAAATAAATATACTTTAGTGGTCTTGGAAGATTTTTGTGTGAAGGTTTGTTGTATGTTTTATTTTGCAATGTACATGAAATTAGTCACTTATCGTAATTAAAATAACAACATATAATAACCATAATTTCGCTGTTCATGATTTTTCAGCAAGTCATTAATACAATATAGTGTAGAGCACATCGTTATAAGTTAACTAGTTTCTTTTAAGTTAAATTTTTCCATTTTTACATCAACCATTGGCATTTGTATTCCGAAAAAAATGTATAGACATTTAAAACCACTAAAATGTATTCGCTGCTGAAATATAGAATTGTAATTGTTATCATGCAATATACTATTAAGAGAAACCACACAACATTGTTTAATATAAACATGCAACATTGATTGAAAAAAGCGCTTAAAGAATCGATGGAATAGCTTTTGCATTGATAACTCCGTATGGCCTTATTGTCTTATGAACGATCGACATGTTGGCGGAACAATTCATCACAGATACGAAAGTGTATGTTTTATCAGGTAACTATAGACAAAATGCAATCATGAAATTTAAAAATGACAACCAGTGTTCTTCTTGACAACAATATATTACACAATATTAGAGACTCAAGCAACACATAGTTGTTATGCAAACAGAAATAGCTTAGCAATTAATGACACGATTTTTTAAATGGAAATGCGGCTCATTTCAGTTCATTTGACAGGCGTTATCGTAATTATCATTTAAAGTATCAGAAAGACGATTGTGTGCTATTTTTACACTCGTATATTAATTATGATGCTTTATAAATTTGAGTGTCTCAGTTTAATACTTCATTACAAATTCAAGACTTAAATACGTTCGTTCAAAACGTAAACAGTATTTGCGTACTAATTAAAGGTTGATATAATATACGATATGTTTAAAAAAAGCTTAAATTAAAAAACGCATATTTAATAAGTTAGATACATTTGGAAGCAAAATGATGGCGTCAAACAAATGTATCGATTGGTAATATGGTTAATTGCTAGGTTGCATAACAGTTGACGCGAAACAAAATAAACATGGTCATATTTATAATTTAAACAATACTCCAAAAGGATTTTATAGAAATCTATATGTCAAGTGAAAGTATCAATTGCAATTTACCCACAACGTCACAGGAAGTGAACATCCACGAGAACATTAATGGGTGTTGTGTTCAGAGCTGAAACCATTATATAGTGTTAGATCATTAAATTTCATTCGATAGCAAGGTATCGATCCGGAGTCCTCATTTGCAGTGATTTCCTCTTGCGAATATGGGTCTTGACATTAAAGATAAAACACATAATCGAAACACATCGTGTGTGCATTATGATACATTTTTTATTTATTGTATTATGCCTAGCGGGCCATGTAATAAAGCTGCGACTTTCTTTACTATTACTCACATGAAAGTAATCAAGGCAAAAACAGCAATTCAAGCTAATGCAAACATGCATCATATCCGCGTGTTCAACGGAAAAGAAGACAGAATGTGTGTTGCTGGGGACGTATTTACTCCTATTTAAAAACGATTCCGAGAATTCATTTGACTAGTAAAATTCAAAACCTAACGTGTGCGAATAAAAGATAAATGATACTTGGTTTAATTTATTGACATGCTTCTTTTATAATAACGATATAATATGTGCGAAAGATGGTTTGAACTATTGCTTTTACATTCTTTTGATGCAAGGTATACGTCAAACATAACTTCATTAATAATTTTATTAATAGACACGACACTGAGACATTTGGTATCCTATTAATGTAAATCTGCATGTATATTTCATTTATCGAACTCTACTTTACATACAAGGAAACATATTTTTAAATGTTTTACAAACGTTTGGTAAAATTGACCTTTTGGCAAGAAGTTGAACATGCATAATACACCATACAAACTTACAGTATCGTATTATTAATCTCGTTGAAAAGGTGTATATTATTTCTCACTAACATATGTGTTTGCTTTTTTCCGGAAGTTTCTAGTAAAGTTTTACATTATTCTCTCAAGGTTAGGTGGTTCCAAATGTAAGCTATTCGGATGAAATTGCTATTCAGCGTATGATCAGCGTATGATCAGCGTATGATCGGTTTACGATTCAAAACATCCTTATGATCAAATAAAATCCAAATTGTACCCAACAAATTGGTTTAAAGAATAAACACAATAGCAAAGTATAATACAGAATTACATAACTTACTATATGGGGCCATGGTGAGTGAGGCAAGTGTTGGTTCGGATCTCGTGCAAGTTAGCACTAATTGTTCCTTTTAGCGTATTCATTAAATAAAAAGTTAAACATAATTCAATGGTTTGCGATCGCACATGCAGTTGCTTTATATCTAGCATTATCAAAATACATCTCTTTATATGGTTTTAAAACTTTGAATAACATCTTCAGATTCATACAATTGTTTGCTTGTTAAATGTTTTGTTCGAAGCAATCTGCATACCGTTATAATTGGTTATGTATGTTAGAGAGCAATATGTGCTTTCATGTTTACCTTTTTCAGAATGTGGAAACTTTTATTTTTTAAGTAAGGTGCGAATTGAGCCTAAAGAAGGTGCACGATATTGTACATCCACACATGACTGATATAAGAACTTCCTGTTGACCATGATATTATATAAATATTACATGTGTGACAGAGTGACAGTAAATTTATCAACTTGAGGAAATACTTCGCCTCGGTTGACAGTATTTTTCCGAAAGTTGACAAATTTAATGTCACCCTGTCAGACATGTAATATTTATTTTATTATACAGAAAAAACTATTCAAACATGAACAATTTATATGAACCATTAACAATTTTAATATTTAATAATTGTATTTAATTTCAGCAATTATTGACATATTTGGTCGTCTGTTTACAACGGAAATGCAAAACTGCGAACTGCGCATGCGCGGACGGGACAGTATAATTTTTTACCATTCCGCACGTGATTGCTAAGGTAGCGGGCGACAGTATTTTTTGAGCGGGAGACAGTATTTTTTGGACAGTAAATTTTCCCCCCTGAGTCTGACAGTACTTCTATCTAACGATGGCATATGGGAGTTTAGCATTGTGGTTTTAATATTGAATATTCAATATTAGCATTGTGAATAAAAGTGAGGTAAAATAAAAAAATGTATATCAGGCAACGTTATATCAGGCAGATATCAATGCGGTGGTATGATAATATAGCGCAAATAGTCAAACGAAGTTATAACGTTGTTTAAATGCTGTGACGTCGCCAACGTCAATACGCAGAAACTTAATGACGTTGGCAGTTAATAGTACGTTTTCAAAAATATAGTATTTAACTTATACAATCTTACCTTGGTATTGCATTCACAACGAATGTATACATACAATCATAATTATACCACAATAATTATAACACGTGTTTACACATGAGTTATGTAACCTTGTTTATTGGTTTTAAAACACTTTTTTGCAATCTAATATGCCATTACCATTGATCGTTAATTTCTATCAACTATTAATATTCCATACGAAAATTCACAACATAATTTACAATAAGTTTTTTTAACTCCCTATACATTCGCAAAGGTACAACACGAGAATAACATTAATCAGTTTGTTCGCGTCCGTTCCTTACACTTACGTTAAATGACTTCCGTGTATATTTAGCGCAAGAATTATTTGTTTGCTTTTACAGTTCTGGATTATTCAAGGACGTATGCTGCAGTTTTAATGAAAATTCAGTTATCCATTGAATCTGATATTTTTTTGTATTTAGCTAGAACCATCTGTTGTGGATAGAAAAATAAAATAAAAATCATGGGTCACCAGTCTTGTGAATTGTTACTTCGCACTTGAAAACAAGCCTATTTAATCATAAGAACAATTCACAAATAAGTTACTAACATTAAAAATTTATTAAAATAATGAAAAGACTGTTGAAAACAACCTCTATTTCTTTCAATATATATATAATTGATTTACTTTGAAAGCCATTGTGTTTTTAAACGTGAATCGACTGATTCATGATGTGTTTTTTATTAAATTTTAAACAAAAACAAAAACAACATAATTTCTTGTATGAAAATCAATACAATGCATATAAATCATTTTTATTTTTACTATGAAATCCCAATCCTAGGTTTTGTTCAAATGTTCCCAAAAGTTTCATGAGTTATAACCTAATACAAAAATGAAAAGAAAAGCATGGATCACCAGGGTCGTTTGTTCACATCTGCAGTTAAACTGCATGTAGTAAAATACAATTTAAAAAAGTGGAAACCACGTAAATGGTACAAGTCAAAATACATATTAGTACATGTATTTTGTATGCCAGTGCAAACGTTTATTTAAATTTTAATGCAAACACAAGTAATGTGTAGCGAGATCAGTATAAAAGGTTAATTCAGCATCCAACTAAAAACAAGATGTATACAAAACATTTTAAGGGGCATATCGACGGTATTAATTGTAATTATTGACATGATTTTACCAATGTTTTTATGTATGCCAATGCAAAAGAAGCTTTAAATTGAAGTGAAAACACAAATTATGTGTAGTAAGATCAAACAAATATAAGTTTATACGGAACCAACCAAAGAACAAGATAATTGAATACATTTAAAGGGGCATATCAATAGTGTTTTTTTTTGTAATTCTTGACATGACTTGGCCAATGTATTGCTGTATGCAAAGACTTGAATACAATGAAAAGACAAATTATAAATAATGTGTATCGAGATCATAACACTAGGTCAATTAAGTATTTTACTAAAAACAAGACGTATACAGTACACTTAAAGGGGCATATCAACGGTATTAATTGTGATTCTTGATGAGACTTTATCCATTCACAGCATTCCATTTGCATGCACAAATGTATATATATACACAGTAACATATTATTGGAATTGCTAGGAAAATGTATATGAAATCCAATTTTATTTTCACAGTTCATGTACGATAAAAACATAATCCAACACAAGTATTGCATTTTTAGGAAAACGTTTACATACTACTAACAAGTTTGCATGTTAATAGAGATTCTACAGAAGGCAATTATTACGTATTTGATTTTCAGATTTCAGATTTTATTTACGTCATTTCCAGAAGGCCAATGGCCCATGTGGACACATTTAAGTACAAACAATATAATATTTACAGTAATAAACATATGTACATAATTAATTCAAGCACATGAAATTATAATAATTTCATAAGTAGTGTCAATAAGTATTTTACAGCAAGAAATACATATTAACCGTAATAATAATGTTTAAGAGGAGTTCTCATACTTATCAATACATATTGCATTAATGTTATCGTTCAAGTACTCTACATAACAAAACCTAAAGAGAGTAAAACAAGAACTCACGCAAAATTCTGAGTGTACAGCCAAGTCACATAGTCGGCAGCATACATAGATAGATGACAAACATGAAATACGTTTAATTTAAGAGGAGTTCTCATACTAATCAGTACATAATGCGTTATTTGTAATAAACACTGACTCCACAAACAAAACTTATAAGGCGTAAACAAGAACGCACAAAAACACTCATTATACATTCACATACAAAATATGCAACTTATATACAGATTTAAGAGTTAAATATATACCTTCATATTACAGAAACCGACCAAATATGCAAAAATTTATAGAATTGATGTCTTCCGATAATGAATCTGTATTAAGAAAACTGAGTGCTTTTGTCCATGCCGCATTTTTAGTTAGATCTGTGAACATGTATGTGCCCTTTTGATGTATCTTTGCCCATAAACTAGTTGAAATATATAAAATGCATTCAATCACAAAATGATATTCGTCTTCTAGACGATTACAAACAATACATGTCCTTTGCTCAACAGGTGTTGGGTTGGGCATAGACCATCTGCCACTTTCTATTCTCAATCTATGAGAGGATACTCGTAACCTAGTAAGGTTGAATCTGTATTTTTTAATATTACATAATTTGTATACATATTTGTAAACAAATCATTCACTACCTACATGAACGTCGTTATCTAAAATGAGTTCAAAACTATAATAATCCATAAGTTGTTGATATGCAATTGTAATGTATTGTAATTATACTGAAATCAGTATTTTGTTTTAAAATATGCAATCACTCACATATTTTAAAGTAAAGTATACATTTTAAGAACGTACGCGTTAGTTTTAATTATTCATTTCGCAAATATGCCTTAAACAATAAAACTTAGCACACAACTGAGAAAACTGTTGAAAATAATGCAATTCTTTGTGTCCATTTATAATTACGATTAAATTTTGAGTTCATGTCATAAAACATAAAATGGATATCAACAAGTGATTTGGAAAATAAAAAATATACAATTTCTTACTTTCAACTTTTAATACCTTCCCGCATATAGATTTTATCCCAACTAAGCTACCGTGGTTTATCAAAAAGAAATTAGAAAACAGAGAGAAACAAGCGATATCCCTCCGCCTTTTGGAGGGGGATACAAACTAAGTTACCAGGCTCTTTTGTTCACAATTACAATTCAGAATACAACTTGCAGTCAAACAATAAATGCTAAGTTCCAACATATCACGACTGAAAATGCACTAAATAAATAAATATCCGATCCTATTTGCTCAATATAATGCGGGTCATTTTTCTGTCAAATGTTAGACGAATATATCTTATTGAGAATCCATTACATAGTTGTATTTTAAAGGCTGTTGTTTTCCCATTCCAGAATACGGGCCTTATCAAATTTGCCTATGCTACACGTGTTTGCATGTTGTGTCTTAAGTATCTAGCATGTCAAAAAAAAAAAATTAACAAAATTTAGGTAGAAAGATTTAGAGTGCATTGCATTCGTTTTTTCTTACAATATGTGTGTATTATACATAGTTTGCACGTGCGGTACCAGCGTGTGTTCAAATACTTTGCTTAATGATTGACCAGCCTGTAAATGCCTTGGTGTACCTCGATGATTTTTTTTTATATCTATTGCTAACCAAACAAAAACAAAATGTTAGTTTTTTTCAGATTATATTGGTCAGTGAGAAATAAATTAAGCGAACAAAAATTAATAATATTCGAGTATTACTATGTGCAATTGCGGCAAAATGCAACCACATCCGTACATGTTTCAGACGTATCAGAGCGTCGTGGATGAATAATTTAATTCATCAGATTATTATTCTATGTAATAATTGATCTCAAACAACACAACATAAAATTGGATATCTTAGGACGTTGTTTGAGAAATTATAGTTATAAAAGTGTTCCGATTTATTTTTAAGCATAACATGAAATGTCCATAACGAGTTAGTTTATAGTTTATATATAACAAATGTATTTAAGGACATGTTTTAAACATATGCTGATTCAAGAACAAATTGCTTAGTTTGAAGGAAAGCTATCCGTTTTAAACTAGTCGTACTTGTGACCCAAAATTTTCAGTTATAAGGAAGTATTGACTGTTTTTCCGTAATGAGATTCATGCGATAAAAAGTTTGTGTGTTCGTAGGGATGATGGTCGATTCTTATTGTATAATTTAGGGGGAAAATGTGTTTATCATTTTGCTTTACTTTATGATACTTTATTTCTTGGTATCATTCCTTTATTGAATATGCATCCCGTTTTTATTCGAACATCTGAAAAAGCAAAAACACTTATTGCGCAACAAATTTGCGTTAATCTAAACTGCCGCGTACGTCCGTATATCTCAAAACATGGTAAAAGATTTCAAACGAAGAAAATTGAACTTCCTAACCTTCTGTGCACTTGACAGGCGTTCTTAAAACTGTGTAGAATATTACAAAATGACAACATTTGACCGTTAGCATTACCAGTTCATTCGTTCAAGACTTTAAATGTATACGTACATGTATCTAATGGTCACCTAGTTCTGCTATAATATTAATTGTAGTTTAATTCAATGAGCAACAATTGAAGCAATTTACATTAAGTTTTTCTCATACGATTACAGTGTTCATTATAATATTTTTTTTATCATTAATAATTTCAACTTGTAGCATTAACACGGTGCTTACATGTATGCAGGCACATATAAAAGGACTGTTATAAAGAATAAATTAGTTGCCGTACTAAAAGTTATTTTAAAGCGTTTTCACTTAGTAAAATGCAGGATTGCTATTGCCACTTTTTTGTTCATATCCACTCCACGGTTTCCTACCAAACTACTTGGTATATTTCTGTTCGATGCGAATGATTCATAAGGCACTATGTCGAACACTTCATACTTTACTAATTTTGCTTTTTCTCGAACTGGCTAGCCAAAAAAGAAGAGTATTTGCTAGCAACTCGAGTTTGCATTCTTTGAACCACAGCACATACAGAAATGGATCCAAAAGGCAGTTTATGGTCGAGATTGCGTCCAGGGAGATCCGTATAACGTCAGGACTTAGATCCATGTAACGTGCTAAAATTATCACAATTCCGTATGCCAGAGATGTCACCAGGATCAGAACCCAGAACAAAGGAACTTGTCCAGTGTTTTTGTATCCCTTAAAAGACTGAAGACAGATTTAAAGGGCATTACACACCCATAATTACGATTGTTTTTCTTTCGAATAATGACGAATGTCATACAGTAGCAACCCATACACGCTGCTATACAATCAGAAGTCATATACTATAGTAAATACTGACTATACTGTTACATATGTGTGCTTGAGAAAACTCAGATATGGATTTAAAGTGCAAATAGCATAACGGAAATAGAGGAATATGCCTATTTCTGAAATCCACACACTTACTGTGACCTTTACTATGAATGTTTTAGAATATAGGCGTATGTTACTCATAAACAGTCGTATATGCAAGTTGCAAAGATGACGAAGTGGTGATGCTTCTGTTCAAAAAGGCTTCTGTATAAATTTCCGGACCGTTGAACAAATTACAACATACAATCGAATATGAGAAGAGCCGTAAGAAGATACTTAGTAGATTTTGGCACCTTTCGAGTTCTGCGTATATGCAGGATGTCAGTGAAACCAGACCAACAATCACCGATAAACTTTTAATGCCCATGCTGTGATCTTACACAAAGAGCTCTTTTGATAGCAAAGAAGTGTCGTACATATTGGCTTTGGTATTGCTGTCTTTCAATGCCATGATTTTGTTTTTGCTCACAATGTGCAGATGATAATATTTCAACAGTTTACACATAGATATGTAATATGGCTCACGCATAAATATCACAAGACATGTACATGGTCAATTCCATTAAATATTTAAAATCAAATCCGCACGTTCTCGTCACGTTTTGTTGGAAAGGATTGCATACTTGTATTATAAGTTAAACTGAATTATAAGCATTGTAAATTAAAAGTGCTGCAAGTTACGAGTGCCTAATACAAGGTATCATTTGGGTACATTTAAAGTAAAAATGTTTGAGAACATTTTGAGTTTACATATTGGCATTTAAATCACAACCACAAAAGTCAAATAAGTACTTATAAAACAAAAAAATCAATAAAGTCATTTTTCAGAAAATCATTTTTACTGGTAGTTATTGACTGCGGAGGTTATTAAAAAACATAAGGTTACCATACATACAAGCATCTATTTCTTGCATTCATTTTGCAAGTTCAATACGTTAAGTGGAGGCGATGTTAAACGTATACCTGAAAATAAATACATAACTAGTCAAGTAAGTCAAGTATTTCAATTATAAATAAAACGCTGGGTATGCGGATACTTTGATAACAGATGGCACTTCGATACCAGATAACAACAAAAAAAAATAGAAAAATCGGTCGAAAAACAGCATGAACTGGATGAACAGTAAACATTTCAACAAAATAAAACTACTTAAAAATATTTCAAGAAATTGTTTGATATTCCAGCATGTAGGGTAATCACTATGCTTCAAATACTTAAAGTTTGATAGTATTCAATGAAATATAAACGAAGATAGAGCATGTTTTAATAGGTGGTATTAATGAAGTTGCGGATACTTTGATTCCTGATATAGGGCACTTCGGATAACAGAGACTTTCAACAAATTGGGCACTCTAATAACCGAGTTTTATCTTCTACATGAAATGCACTTGTGTATATTATGGCTATTCTTACCAAACATATTGAAGTACGAATCAATTTGAATTGTCAAGCGCGACACATTGGGAATCTATGCATATCGTACTTACATACACATGTGAAATATAACCAATTGCGTTGTTCGTTTTCAAAAATCGTATTACTATTAATTTATATAATTTATATTGTAAGTGCAAATTTTAAATAAGATTCAAATGCTAATTTCTGCTTATATAATTATGTCACGTATATCCAAGTTCGTATGCAGAATGTTTTGTGTTTATATTAATAACAAGCGACGGGTATGCACAACTTTGACACCATAATCGTGTGATTAAATCGACCGCCTGTACCATTATTGCTAATTTTTTTATTTCATGGCATTTAGCCAAAATGTTCTAATAGAATTTCGGACCTGCATCGCTGCTGAAATTTAGCTCTGATGTTTCATGACTCGCTATCTAGTATATAGGTAAATGGCCTTAGTACCTTCATTAGAACATAATTAAACATGCTTTAGATCAGCCATTTCGCTACAAATAATGTAATTTAAAATTACATAGTACATGAGGTTTAACAATTTTAAATTAATATCTTCGATATGTCTGATGAGTTACATTTTAAATGTAATTTAAAATTGTTTAAGCTTGTGTACTATGCGAAGATCCAGCTGTTGGGTAACTCAAAAACTGGAAAATTTATGGTCATAAAGACTGTACTCATTAGGCAGATCGAATTAGTTTCACGTATGTCTATCACATTTATACGAAATCCTTACCATATTCCAAAGGGATAAGAAAATGTTTCGATAATTCGTTTTTAATTTACGTCAGTACATACATTTTTATTTATTGCCTGCTTACTATAACAGTATTCCACAGCGAATTCTGCATTTCTGATTCACTAAATTGAGTGTGTTGTATCTGGTAAAAAGTGTCGAGTAATCTGGAATCGAAGTGCCATTATCTTTGAGATGATCGGTAAAACAAGTGTCCATGAAAATTTGGCATCCGACTCTTAAAACATTTGAATTTTCTCAAATACGTAAGTTGACTAAAATTTAAAATGTTGTAACATTAATGGACATATTGATCTTTTATTTGGATTAGTTGGCACGTTCATGCTTTATTTCCAAGTATTTTATTTTGTTGAAATACGTACTGATCATCGAATTAATAATGATTATCGATGGAATTTAATCTTTTTTATTATAATCCACCGTTTTTTCCACGAGTTTTTTTACTCTGCAATACGAAGTACTATACCTTTAATCGACCAAACAATGTTACGTGTCTGAAAACAAAACATAACATAAATGCAAAAAGCTGAAGAACTCACCTCTCGCGCGTGGCTTTTGTTGTTATCTGGTATCGAAGTGCCATCTGTTATCAAAGTATCCGCATACCCGGCTAGTAGTAGTAGTAGTAGTTGTTGTAGTAGTAGTGGTAGTAGTAGTAGTAGTAGTAGTAGTAGTAGTAGTAGTAGTAGTAGTAGTAGTAGTAGTAGTAGTAGTATTGGTAGTAGTAGTAGTAGTAGTAGTAGTAGTAGTAGTAGTAGTAGTAGTAGTAGTAGAAGTAGTAGTAGTATTAGTAGTACTAGTAGTAGAAGTAGCAGTTGCAGTAGCAGTAGCAGAAGCAGTAGCAGCTGCAGTAGCAGCTGCAGTAGGAGCTGCAGCAGCAGCCGCAGCAGACGCAGTAGTAGTAGTAGTTGGAATAGTTGTAGCAATTGCAGGAGGTGGAGAAAGAGAAGGAGCAATATCAGTAGGAGTTGGATTAGATTTAGTAGTCGTTGTTGTTGTTGTATTATCTTTTTTGACATCTATATGATCAGTATAATTATTATTATTAATGTTATTATAATAATTATTATTATCATTATTATTAGCATTATCTTTATTTTGAGAAGGTGTAAATTATTTTACTTACTATCTGTCAGATATTTTACCGTCTGGTATATTTTTTTTATAGTATCCGAGTTTTGTTCGAAACATTTAAATAGTTCTAACCATGTGTCAATTCCAGTATTAACCTGCATTTATAATGACTTTTGTAAGTATTAAGATTTTATATTGTAATAAGGCAATGTGAAAAAAGTTAAATTTACATACATTCATTATTTTGTTTACAAAACCATAAAACATTAGATTTTCACCGTATTGTGTTTCAAACCTCCGATTAACAAGACAACGATTTTAGTAGGTCTCAGGATTTTATACCAGTCATACAGTAATACGGGAGGAGCTGGAGGGGGTTTGTGTTGCTCGGATACAACTTATAAGCAAACAATATTCGCATGTAAATACCTGTTAAAATGTATTGCAACCGATCATAAATGCCGTGTGCGCGTGTATAGTATAAAATCGTAATTATCATTGTTGTTATCGTGTATCGGCAAAAATAAACAACCAAAAAGCATCGACAATATCGATTTGTTGCATCGACAGAAAGCTAGCAATTACGAATCTGTTATAACCACTAACTTCGCTTTCCGATTATAAATACCCGTTCGGAATTATTTGATTTTTTTTAACATATGTTAGACCTTTATATAGACTTATAACCCAATCGGCGATACGATTATACAGCAATTATAAATCGGTGCTTACAAAAGTATATTGACATTTTATGATTGCGCACTACGTTTCCCAATTGTTAAATCTATCCCGGTAAAAAATGTTATATACTAAATTTTAATTTATTCCAACCAGTGTGAAATATCTCATCTCCGACAGCGGCTCATTGGTATTGAAATATATTTCAAAAGGCACATCTTATATTGTATTGATACGTTTATATGTGTATTGCTTTTTAAATGAAGAGCGTTTTCAGTGATTTTAAAGACTATTGCATTAGAAATGTATTAATAGATGCATGTCGGAAACATTTTCAGGCAATTTTTCATGCATCTGCATGTTTAACCTTCGCATCGTCGTTTTTACCGTTGTGAAGGGGTACATGACGTGTGTTTGACATTCCTTCTCCACTTTGGAAATATTTTTGGTATTTTATTTTATAATAACATGATGATACTAGCATTACAGTTCGGATAAGCTTTAGTTTCCCTCAATTGGACATGTTATCTGTTGTCAAATAATGATGAGAAATTGGGTGAAATATTTGGGTTTTCTTTATGTACGAAATATTGACAAGTATATCAGTAGCGAGTATGCATTAACAACAAAGGGGTTACAATGCGGTTGACACAAGCCTTAGGCTGTATTTGCATTATTTATTATTTGTACCACAACGCTCATTAACGTGTGCATACTTGAATAGTGACTTCTCCAGATTGTAATTCAGCCAATTAGAAATAAAGACACATCGAACACTGACCAATTGGATTCATAACTGAGTTTCACGGGCCAGATGTTAGAGGGAAACAAGACAGTTAGCGTTTAGACTTGGAGGTGTACGGATCGAGAAAGATACGATCATGTAGCTATCAGACTGTATTTGTATAACCGAAAATATTAAGTATGTTAGACATTAAATTGGACTAGAAACTGATACATGGTGTTGTTGAATATTTTATCCTATATTATGCAGAGAAACCGATATAATAGAGAGGGACCGACTTGTCCCATGCGTGACACGAGAAAATGGTAGTAAATACAAATCTCGTCATCTTGGCAATTCGCGCATGACGAGATATCGAATGATAGGCTACATACCGGTAATTTTAGAGTAATGAACATTGTTAGTAACTATGGGTCGTCTATGAACTATGAACGATTACGGGACACAGGACGTTAAATGGTGCTCGTGAACCAAGGATTCGAACAAAGAAATACTACCACTTACAATTACGAAGCCATGGAAAACAACGCGAAGAAACTCCGTTTCGGCAACTTCTGTAACCAGTAACAACAACCGTGAGCCGGGAACTACGACATCAGACCGCACACATTCTGCAACTTCCGGTGAGTGACTGTTTTATTTCCTAACGCTTGTATCAAAATGGCAAATCAAATAATCCCTGAATTATTTCAAAATTTAAATGAACAAATTAAAGATGTTAAAACGGCCATAAGCACTCAGACTATTTCACAGGTGGTACAATCATTTGATGGAAATTCAAAAGAATTTAAACATTGGATTAAAAATGTAGAAAAATATGGAACACTTACCAATTTAGATGAGAATAAATTAAAATTTGTTGCTTACCAATCTAGTAAAGGGCTTGTTAGTGATTACATACATCGTTTTTTGACTGATGATCCGACAGGGACATGGACTGATTTAAAGGAACAGCTTAAATTAAGATTTGCATAAATTCAAGACCCACAATACGCTTTCTCATTATTAAAGACGACTAAACAAAAGACCGACGAAAATGTTCAAATATACGCTGAGCGACTTTTATCTCTTGCGACTGACGCATACGAAAATATTGAAGGAAATTTAGACTATAAAGAAAAACAGTTAGTAGAAATTTTTATCGACGGATTATCAAACGATTATTTGAGACTTAAATTAATGCGCGAAAATCATGCAACGTTATCAAATGCTTTAAAAAGCGCTATACATAAGCAAAGTGTCAGAGCTAGGTTTGAGTTACGATCACAAATAAATGGACTTGATAACATTACGACCGATAATATTCAGACAGGTATCGATTATATTAGGTCATCTATTGTTTGCACATATTGTAAGAAACACGGTCATTCTATTGAAATCTGTCGCCGTAGGCAACGCGAGATAAGTGCATATACGGTAGGGCGGAAGGGTCATACGATAGATCAAAACGGTAACAGGCGCAAGAACGAATATGACAAAAATTGGAAAGATAAAATTGATTGTTGGAATTGTGGTAAATTAGGACACTTTAGTAGAGAATGTACTCAAAGAAAAACGTACATTAATCGAACAAACTAGGAAATTCTTACCAAAAAGGGGTCTATGGTAAGAATGAAAAAGTCGAGACATATAATATCGCTTTGTGTGGTAGTCCAAATTCTTGTGTTATTTCAACAGGTGGTTATCAATTTAGGAGCTTGATAGACTCGGGCGCTCAAGTCAGCATCGTGAGTAAACGTACTTATGATATGTTAAAACAAAAACCCGCACTGATATTTCAAAAAGTAAATCTAAAGTCGGTAAATGGAAATTCATTACATGTCCACGGAAGTGTAAAATTGAGATTCAAAATAGGGAGCATATATAAAGAGCACATGTTTTTTGTAGTAAGTAACGTTAATAGAAATGTTATTTTAGGAAGAGACTTTTTACAAGATAATGGTGTCCGTTTATACTTTGATTTAGGATGTTTGAGGATTGATAACTGTTATGTACCTCTAGAAGAAGATGTACATCTTTCAACGATAGCGAGATTAACTAGACATACTGTGTTAAAACCACAAACTGCATATAGACTCTTTGCTCAAGCTAAAAGAAACTGCATACGTTCAAATACGAATTATGAATTCAATGGAATAAGCAATTCTTTCTTTGATAATGAACCCGGTTTAACAATTGTTAATTCAGTCGTCAAGACAACGCGTGATAGACAATTTCCCATTTTAATTATAAACAATACGCACAAAACAATAAGGCTTAGACGAAACTGTGCCATAGGGCGAATAACTTCGGTAAATGATAATGAAATATGCTCAGTACAAGAAGTTATTAAAAATAATCAGCCGAAATCAGGTTTATCTAAAGATGAAATCTTATCAGATTTACGTGTAGATGAAAATCAAAAAGAAAATATTCTACCGATACTCTTAAAACACAGAACTCTCTTCGCAAGAAATAATTTAGAATTAACGCAAACTTCAGCGATAGAATTTACCATAGATACAGGGGATCATCCGCCCATTAAATTAAGGCCGTATCGAACACCATTAAACAATAAGGTATTCATAGGTAAAGCCATCGACGAAATGCTAGACGCAAACATAATAAGTCCATCAAGAAGTCCGTGGAGCTTCCCTATTGTTTTAGTAGATAAAAAGAAAAATAACCATGATTCAAATAAAGATAATAAAGATGAGAAAAGGTTTTGTGTTGATTTTAGACAATTAAACAAAATTACAAAACCAATTGCCTATCCATTACCATTAATAGATGATATATTGGCGTTATTAGGTAAAAGTAAATATTTCACCAGTTTAGATTTGATATCGGGATATTGGCAAATACCTATAAAGGAAGAGGACAGAGAAAAAACGGCTTTCGCTTCGGGATTCAGGGGTCTATTTCAATTTAATGTTATGCCCTTCGGTGCCTCCTCCGCCGGTGCTATATTTCAAGAATTGGCTAATAAAGTACTCAAAGGTTGTGAGAGCTTCGCTGTGGCGTATCTAGACGATATTTTAATATTTTCACCTGACTTGCAATCTCATTTATCACACGTAGATACAGTACTACAGAGTCTCAGTAAACATAACCTAAAGCTAAAACTATCAAAATGTCAATTCTTACAAAGAGAGACTAGATACCTAGGCTTCATCATAGATCAAAATGGTATAAGGCCGGATCCGTTAAAAGTGGAAGCGATCCGACAATTCCCTAGGCCAAAGTGCGTGCGCGATGTACGATCTATCTTAGGTGCAGCGGGATTTAATAGGAGATTCTGTCCGTCGTATTCAGAAGTAGTCGAGCCTCTAATTAATCTCACGAGAAAGAATGTCCCATTTAAATGGTCAAAACAATGCGAAGATAGTTTCCTACAATTAAAAGACTCATTTACGCAAATCCCTTATCTTTCATACCCTGATCCAAAAAAAGGTTATATTCTGTATACGGATGCATCTGATAAATGCGTCGGAGCCTGTTTGACTCAAAAATGCGACAGTAACGAGACCGGGGATTATGTGGGCGAAAAGCCGATATTTTTCATATCGCACAGATTAAGCCTCACACAATGCAAATATAGTACCATTGAAAAAGAATGTTACAGCATATTTTACAGTCTAAGTAAATTGCACCATTATTTACACAATGCTGAATTTGTTATAAAGAGTGATCACAAGCCGCTTAAGTATTTATTGGAAAGTCCGATGCAAAACAAGAAAATACAATTATGGGCCTTAAGTATAACGGGTTACAACTGCAAAATTGAATATATACCGGGAAAAAAGAATATTATTGCTGACTTCCTAAGCCGACCTCCAAAAACCAAAATAAAGAATAATCAATGCGATCAAACAGAACTAGAATTAGATATTAACGATAAACATTTTACGATCAATTCGCAAATAAATAAACAAGACCAAACACGCGAAATTAACGTAATCGACTCTACAAACATTGACCACAAGCAAATAATCGATAATATTATTACCCCGCAGCCAATCCCAGTCGACGACACAGCGTCGAACAATAATATATCAGGGCTTAATATGCAAATAGAACAAGGAAAAGACCCTCATATATCTGAGATTAAAGCGAGATTAAGATTAGGGAAACAGAACAAGAGTGAAGATGATAGATATTTAACGGTTGATGACATACTGTACTACATATCAAACGTAGATGAGGAACCTACTCTCAGGCTGTTTGTACCTAAACACCTGACTGATTCAGTTGTCAAGCAATACCATGATGAAAACGGACATCCTGGGTCTCAAAGGCTTTTCCAGACGCTAAAAGAGAAATATTACTGGCCTAAAATGTTCAAAGAATTGAATGATTATGTATCTAAGTGCATTATATGTCAAAGTAGAAACTTAAAAGCAATCAAAGCTCCCATATCGTCGGATACCTCAATACCGCCCTTTCCGTTTTCAGTTGTTTCCATAGATATATGCGGTCCATATCCGAAAACGCTTTCCGGAAATAGATATATAATATGTTTCGTAGATCAATTCTCAGGATACATAGAAGCTTTCGCTTCGCCTGATAAGTCGTCTGATAGCGTAATACACCTGTTAATGAACGAGATTTATTGCCGTCATAGATGTCCTATAAGAATTATAACTGATAACGGAAAAGAATTCACAAGCACAGCTTTCACGGAAACATTAAAATCAATGAACATTGACCACGTAAAGACGACAATATATCATCCCGCGTCTAATGGCATGAACGAGCGTTCACATGGGACTATGAATAATATACTATCAAAACGGGTTCAAGAAAATGTACAACAATGGGACGTACATTTAAACATGTCTTTAGCGGCAATGAGATTTTGTACATCCGAGACTTCGAAGCACACACCGTTCTTCTTACTTTTTAATAGAGACCCTATTCTTCCAATAGACAACTTGTTAAAGCCTAGACGTAAATATCACGGTGAAGATTATCATAAAATAATATTAGAAGAACAACACAAATCATTTAAAAAGGTATGTGCCCAAATTCAAAAATCGAAACGTAGACAAGCTGATTATGCGAATAAAAATACGAAAGATATTAAGTTCGAAATCAATGACCCCGTTTACTACAAAAACTTTCAACGTACGAATAAATTAGACAGTAAATGGAGGCCATATTATCGTATAATCGAACAAAAGTCGCCGTTAACATACGTAATAAAGAATCAGTTAGACAACTCAACTATTAAAGTTCACGCTGATCAAATAAGGCACGCAAATATCGATGAATGGCCAATGATAGATAAACCACTAGCGCGCCCGATTAGAAAAGCAAATTTAGCCTTTGCGGACGACACATTATCTTCTGATAGCGATTCAAATACGTCAGTACATGGGTTACCTGTAATTACGCAACAGACCCGACAGATTAGAGATAACACGGATGACGAGGAAAACATACCGCTCGCTGAATTGCAAAAACATTTGAGAAACAAACAATTCGCGGATATACAGTCAAGCTCCAGTGAATCAGATACGATGCATTACAATAACGGTAATTCACAAAACTCACCTGTACGTAGGTTTGAAAATGATTCTTCAGACGATCAGATGCAAATTGACGCGGTAGCGTTAAAACACAAAAAACGAAAATTGACAAAAAAGACTTCACGTTCAAATAACGCAATGAAGAAAGCAATTTTCACGTGCCTTCAGACAATGGCTGAACACATGTAAATGAATGGACTACAAAATAAAGCGAGATAGATGTCGAGACTTAAAGACCCCAAAAATTTTGTATATATAGAAATATGTTTTGAATGTATATGTAGTAAATATGTAAAAAGAGGATTATAGAGGACGGTATCGTCCGATTTTGATAATGTATCGTCATTAGCATTGATTTACGGGTTTAGAATGAAATGAAAATGTCATATTTAAGTCTACGGGTGATATAATAGATATATTTCAGTAATATGTAACAAACAGAAAATATAAGAATCGTGACTCGCAAAATGCACATAAACAATTAGTAGGTACATTAAGTGAGAAAGAGCGACATTCCGATACGTTTTCCAGGCGTGAATACAAATTGGCTTGTCAAATTAAATGGAGACCCGCGAATACAGAAGGCGTACAATCCGTAGGGATGGTCTGTCATCTGTCTATGAACGCCAAGATACACACGTTTGACGCCCATTACTTGATGACAGGCGTGGGTCACGAATTAGACGAGTACGTAACGAAATTGGTATAAATAACCCTCAAAATAGGCGGACTCACTAAGTACGTTCGATTACATGACAACTTATGACAACGCACTTGACAACGACATTAACCAACGCTAGCTTATGCCCTACAGCGCTCAGGTAAACAACATTTTAGGCATACATAACATTTTAATACAGTTTGTAAATATCCTTAAAAGCAAAGCAGTGTACCTTTTATTAGTATAATGTAAAAGATACAACTATATTGCTATGATTCATAACAAATTCGATACTGATCGAATATGTAGTTTATTCTTTTTCGTTTCTTTATAAGAATACCTACATTAAGACAAGGGATTTTGTTTGTAAATTTTGTTCTCAAGTAAATAAAACATAATAAAGCACAATGCATTTCATTGAATAGACAAACGCGTATAGTTAAAATAAAACATCATAAATTTGCGTCATGAGAATCGCGTTCCTTAAGCACATTAATTTTATTTGGGTATATCTTATCATAGGTGTGAATAGTAATCTGAGTGCTTATATAGCAAATTCCATTAATATGTAAATAAAAGGCCCGTTTATCATTTCATGTAATTGACCCTATAAGATTTGCCAATGCGATACCAGTTAAGGAGAAAAGCAGCGCTCCTGACATCGTTGGCGTGGTTTGCCTGCAGCAACATGCGTTCATAACGCATTTGAGATCGTGATCAGATCTTAACACCCCGACAAAGAAGAATAATATGTCATCGACATACCGATATCTTCGACGACGATGTATCCGTCGAGAATCAGATGACGTAACAGACGACTTCAATTAGGATCCAACATTGTCGACATGGATCCAAATTGTGAACCAGCATCAGTACCATACAACGAGTGGACTGTTAATGGACATTTCACGCGTCGTCGAAAATGATTTTTAAAGATACGATGATATGAATGGACTTGATGATGAAAAATCGCGCGTACTTTGTACATATATTAGGTGAACATTTTATCGTCTATGAACTTATATATATATATGTGTGTTACCTTTATTACATGTACATAAACACTAATTATAATACTACAGTCATGAATGCAGACATTCTCCAGAACTATAAATAATAAACGTTTGAAGTATTCTAAATCGTGCAACAGCCGAGGACCAACAGCTTCTCCGACCGACCATACTCGTCTTCATTCGGAAGCCGTCGTTTCAATCGACTGCATATTACCATCTACAACCAGATGTCAAATACTCTCCAACCGGACGTCTCATCTCTTCACCTAGACGCCACATCGCCTCCAGCAAAGATGTCAAAAATGGACACTATTCGTATTGGATTTCCCAAACCAGTGACACATTCCACTTCATTGTGATTGACATTGACGATTTAAATATTCCGACGTTTTATTATTTCAGCAGAAACATTCGATAAAAATTTCATTAATAATATGCAGATTTTCATCATATATATGTTTTAGTCACTGATGTTTTCATGTTTGCGTGTTTGATTTTCTACATCGTATGTATTAATATGTTTTCGTTTACTTCCATGCTTACATTCTTAAAGATTTTTCTGTATCCTAAAATACATAAAAATCAAATTGAGAGGATAAGTTGTGTCAAATAATGATTAGAAATTGGGTGAAATATTTGGGTTTTCTTTATGTACGAAATATTGACAAGTATATCAGTAGCGAGTATGCATTAACAACAAAGGGGTTACAATGCGGTTGACACAAGCCTTAGGCTGTATTTGCATTATTTATTATTTGTACCACAACGCTCATTAACGTGTGCATACTTGAATAGTGACTTCTCCAGATTGTAATTCAGCCAATTAGAAATAAAGACACATCGAACACTGACCAATTGGATTCATAACTGAGTTTCACGGGCCAGATGTTAGAGGGAAACAAGACAGTTAGCGTTTAGACTTGGAGGTGTACGGATCGAGAAAGATACGATCATGTAGCTATCAGACTGTATTTGTATAACCGAAAATATTAAGTATGTTAGACATTAAATTGGACTAGAAACTGATACATGGTGTTGTTGAATATTTTATCCTATATTATGCAGAGAAACCGATATAATAGAGAGGGACCGACTTGTCCCATGCGTGACACGAGAAAATGGTAGTAAATACAAATCTCGTCATCTTGGCAATTCGCGCATGACGAGATATCGAATGATAGGCTACATACCGGTAATTTTAGAGTAATGAACATTGTTAGTAACTATGTGTCGTCTATGAATTATGAACGATTACGTGACACTGTATATTGACCGTCAATCAATTGATCAATTTCATATAAACACATGCCATCTGCGTGTAGTGAAACGTTTTTGTTAGTTTCCAAAAAATGTGAAATTAATAAATAATGTGTAGTCTGCATTTGCTAAATACTGCTAAAACTATACCTATGAATTATAAATGTAGTATTGACCTTCGAACTACGGATATGGTTTTATGCGCGACAAGCTGTATCCACAAGCAGATCATTTACGGGAAGTTATCGTTCAATTTCTTCATCACTTTTTACACGTTTTATCACGATTTTAAAATTTATAAAACCAAGACTTGCTCCAAAATATAAATTTGTTTTGAAGCAAGTTTAAACAAGTTACAGTTTGAATGCATGCTACTAGAAAACACAAGCATAAACAAGGTTTACATAAGTGCCTTTTCATTATTCGTAATATATGTATATATAAACAAATATTATTGATCTAAATTATTAAATATCTGTATTAATATGTGTTATGCATGTCTTTTATTTATACTTATACACGATATTTTATAACTTGGCATAAACATTACGCATTTATTTACACTACGCATTTATTTGATATAAAATGTAAAGTTACGTTACATACAATACATATACATACAATATTTACCAAAACAAAGTTAATTTAACATTAATATAGATCTATATAAAAAATACAATACGTTTGGTCGCGTTTGCTAAAAAAAATTATTTACCCCTAAAGATACCTCATTAAAATGCGAGTGCAGTGCCAACACACGAATTCCAAACAATTGTTATTAAAATCGCAAATTTAATTAATTACATTCCTTAAGCTTTTGTGTACGTGGTCACTGATGGGTGTTCTAAATAATTGAAATATAAATGTAAATAATTATAAACACTAACGTTTTACCGAGATCATAACAAGTTAGTTTTTCAATGGTGATTGCATACGTACATACTCCGTTGAACGGGTTAAAATCTTCGAAATCAGGTTTACAATATAGTCATTTTTGAACTTTAGACCTTTTGCTTTCTCTTTTATTTTATTTGATAAGCCGTTAATACAGTGTGTCCATGGCAACACAAAAACACATTAAACAAGATTAATTTAGTTTTAGATATTATTTTAGACACCATGTGGCCATAATGTCAAAACATTGCAGCGAGGCAGATTAAAGTCATACGAATGTTCTCAGTTCGCAGAGAGGTCTGAGTGGATATATAATAAATGAAATTAAGCTTTGCATTTCAGTTGACAGAAAGGTATGATGGCAGGTGTATTAAATGACAACATTTAATAAAGTTCATTTAATACACCTGAGCTTAAGCGGTTAGCTGGGATCGGCGAACGGCTATAGATAATGACCAGCAGGTCGCGATCTCTCTCTGGACGCGTTCTCAGAAACATTATCATTGGAGAACTTTTCGATAAGACCATGTAGTGACCAACTACCTTTACAGTGCAGTTCAATACATTTAACACAGCATTAAATATAAAATTGCTTATAACTGGGGTCGCGAAACTTGTGCACAAACTACTAGTTTTACGTAGAAACTTTTGCGAGAGGGTCTAAGTAAGCCTTATGAGTGTTTTGTGGTGTTTTGTGTGCACTAGCACAAGTAGTGGAAACACACACAAGCATGATTAATCTCCGTACTGAAATAACGTTTTAATAAACATCAGAAATTCCATGTGAGTACATGAATGCTTATGTTTATAATATTTATTTCTTTTTTCAGTCAGTACACGTACCATGATTTGTCGTTTTATGCATACGGCAATGACGTACATCATTAATATTTTCAATAAAACAAATGACGTTGCTTGCCATAGTTACAGCAATAGAACTCTCTATTAACGTTTCGGCGTAACCATATAAACATTCAGAATGTATGTGGTATACGCCATCAGGGTTGAAAAAATAAACACGATCTGAATAACATCAGTTTGATGTTTTTTTTCTATTGTTTCATTTCCACATAACTATACTTGTAGACGTGGATAGTAGTTAATACGTTTTCCTCATTAACTGATTGGTATGTAATAGCCATAACATATAGTATAGGTCAATATATTGTGCACTATAAATCCCACTTAAGCCATGAAATAAACGCATATATATCATCCCCTTGGTATTCTTTTGGTCATACACAAATGAATTCAAAAGGCAATTTATTGTAAAAAAATAATGTGAAGTTATACATCCATTACCTGTGAATTTTACTAATATAATACTTAATCCATAGCATGAGCTATTAATAGTTTATTCAAAACACTTAAACTAGAAACCTCGTGTTAAATCCTAACACCATTAAGGTGGCTATCTACCTATCAATAAACGTGAGCGGCTATCTACCTATCAATAAACGTGAGCGGCTATCTACCTATCAATAAAAGTGAGCGGCTTAAACTTTTTGCGACGACATTTTTCTTAAAAGATTTGGTGTAATTTCAAGCGAAAATCATCGAAATAATCACTTAAGATATGACGGCACAATTTTTTGGCATTATTCACTTACATAAAACTCAGCCTGCTCAACGACTTAAGTTGTTTGAAACTATGTATACCGCAGCAAACTTAAGGGTTATGTAAGCCCAATTTACGTGACAGCATGCAAACTGCGCAAAGCCTTTGAAACTGCGATGTGCAAACCTGCATGTAGACCACATGGCTAAGAAAAACAAATACCCATTAATTCTTTAACATCTTATTAATATGTGAGGGTTAGATAAGGTATTATTTATATTACTTATAGTCACTAATAATAATAATTTATTAGTCATCTACAAATTCGATATATTCTTATTATGCTCCCTCCAAAAAAATTTTTTTGGGGTGGGGGGGGTGGGAGCATATAGTCGCCGCTTCGTCTGTCCGTGCGTGTGTCTGTCTGTGTGTCCGTCCGTCCGTGCACAATTTTTGTCCGGCTATTTCTCAGCAATTAATGACCGGAATTCAATGAAACTTTATGGGAAGTTTCACTACCAAGAGGAGATGTGCATATTATCAGCCGGTTCTGGTCGAATGATTTTTCACAGAGTTATGGCCCTTTGAAAATTTCCATTAACTGTACATATAGTGCAATTCTTGTCCGGGCTATTTCTCAGCAACTAATGGCCGGAATTCAATGAAACTTTATGGGAAGCTTCAATACCAAAAGGAGATGTGCATATTATCAGCCAGTTCTGGTAGGATGATTTTTCACAGAGTTATGGCCCTTTGAAATTTTCCTATTAACTGTACATATAGTGCAATTCTTGTCCGGGCTATTTCTCAGCAACTAATGACTGGAATTCAATGAAACTTTATGGGAAGCTTCACTACCAAGAGTAGATGTGCATATTATTAGCCGGTTCTCGTCGAATGATTTTTCACAGAGTTACGGCCCTTTGAAATTTTCCATTGTACATATAGTGCAATTCATGTCCGAGCTATTTCTCAGCAACTTATCATGGAAATTCAATGAAACTTAATGGGAAGCTTCACTACCAACAGGAGATGTGCCGGTTATGGTCGGATGATTTTTCACAGAGTTATGGCTCTTTGAAATTTTCTATAAACTGTACACATAGTGCAATTCTTGTCCGGGCTATTTCTCCCCAACTACTGACAGGAATACAATCAAGCTTTATGGGAAGCTTAACTACCTTGAGGAGATGCGCATGTTATTTGTGGGTTCTGGTTAGATGATTAATTTAGAGAGTTATGGCCCTTTGAAATTTTTAAGTTGCTAAACCATCCATCGTATTATTTTGCCCCTCAAGACGTTTCCTTTTATCTGAATATATAGTGCAATATTGTGACAAAAAAAACTTTGGGGAGCATCACCCGTCTCCGACGGTTTCTTGTTTATATATAATATCGGGCAATCCGATAATCTAGTCGTAAAAACCTATTTTCCTTATAATTTTTGTGTATAATCTTGCATATCATTTTAGTTATTTTATATTTTTGTATACAGACCATTGAATTGAATTGACACACATCCACGAGGTGCATACACAGTTTAATTGATAACATCTAATATGCTTTTTGATTTATTACAATATAAAAGTAGTTTCTCTATTATAGGAAACAATAACCTTACATTAAATTGTGAAAAAAAGAAAGGTCGTTCATAAACGGAGAGTGAGCCGGAAAAACAGACATTACGGACGGATATTAAACCATATGACACAACGCTAAGTCCGATAGCGACCTAAAGACTCACAACGAGCTTCCATCTTCTTCATTTACGTAAAGTGTGTGCATTGAATAAACAAGTACCATGCTATGTCGTTGTGTTGTAGTGTAAAAATCGGTTTTCTAAATGTTATATTTTAATCAAGAACATACGATACGATATATTATATATAACCAGGAAACACAGAATTAACGGCTAACAGGCCCGTAGCCAGGGTTTTGAAAAGGAGGTGCGAATTTTCTCTTCAACGATGGTTATTGAGCGACGAAGTGGCGACGGGGGTAGGTGCGGGATCGGGTGTCCCTCTCCTGCAATCGGGGGGGGGGGGGGGGGTTTGGAGGTCCTCCCCCTAGAAAAACTCGAAAAAGGAACGTAAAATCCTGCATTCTTTTGACTTTTTATCTGTATTTAGAGACTGAAGTTATATAGCATTTTTACATGAAATTTCACGTTCATTGACCATACTCAGTGACTGATCGACATAGATATGATATAACATACATGTATTCCCCACTACCGTATTTAAATAACCACCTTTTTCGATCGGTCACGGAAATACATTATTTTATACCGACACTAAGTGTGCGCGCACACAGTTTGTTTACATGTGAAATAACAAATTTGTAGAATGTACAATCAACAATAAGAACGGTATAAAAAAACATCATTTTATTGGAATCTTGGAATCTTGATAATTGGTGCACTTAACCATTCCAAAAATCTACCATTATAAATCAAGACAAATTAAAAGGAAATATTTGCTTTTTTTTAAACAATTGTTTGTCTGCTACTATGGATGGTACCAGAGGCCTAGCATTGCTCTAAACGTGCTTATAGTGTATTGTACAACAAACACTGATTAACAAAACTGGGGTTTCTCTAATCTGCATCAATACTAAACAAAAATCAAAATGGTATAACTGGTTACTTTTAATAGTCCCCTACCGGTGAAACCGGAGAGGGACTTATGGTTTGCGCTCTGTGTGTCTGTCAGTCTGTCACACTTTTCTGGATCCTGCGATAACTTTAAAAGTTCTTCATATTTTTTTATGAAACTTGAAACATGGACAGACGGCAATATGGAGATTATGCACGTCATTTAATTTTGTTCCTACGTCAAGAATTCTGGTTGCTATGGCAACAAATAAACTACAAATATTGCTGAAAATGATGGATCCTGCGTAGGTAGGGGACTTTTATTGCTTGACAATAGTCTTGTTCTTTTATGAAACTATTTTTAACAAATTAGTTATCTTTTTTTAAACGAATTTCAGAAACATATTACAATTAAGGCTCAGGTCTAAGACCCTATACCACAATCTCCTGGCCCTATGGTCTCAAAGTCCTTAACAATGTATACCAGGACGTTGAAGAAAAGATATGGACTTATTTGCCCATTATGCTCAAGATTCATCACAGTTAATGAACATTAAACGTTCACGTCCACCTGATCATATGTAATGACGTTTTAAATTAAGTATAACCACTGTTTAAGAGTAGGACATATTTCATAATGTCAAGTTTGACATAGTTAAAACATTGTGGAAAGTTATGTATGTGGAGCAGAACAGATGCCATTAAGTGTTGGTAAACTACAAAAAAGCTAGATTGATTTATAGAAATGATTTGTTTTCTTGACATACAACAAACAATTTATCCTGTCTTAAGCATAGCTGATATTTTCTTTGCTGGAAAACCCTTCAGAAAATGGTTGTACGGGGATATAACGACAACTCAATCTGTAGAAATGCTGTGCACAATGTGTAATTGTTATAAATCGTGGTATAATCCAAAATTATTAACCAGTGACTCATTGGTCTTTCACAATAGTTGACAGGATGTCCTTATGATTTTAGTCATTTTTGGAAGCTGGCATTACATTCCGTTAATAATCATATAAAATGTGCTTTATTTTTTTAAAGTTTATTTATTCAAATTAATCAAATATTTTTCCAACCATTTAGATGATTGTCGAAAAAGGTTATTGGACAGGGATTTTAACCCACAATAAGTAGGCTTCATCATAATGTTATGATATCTATTAAAGTTATAGCTTGAACAGACATAACGATGACAAAGGTTACAAAACAATCATTTTGTATCAAATATCTATGATTTAATTTCGATTTTTACGGATTAGAGTGTCAGGTTAATAATTTTTCATTACACAGAAAACAAATATATATTTTTAACAAAGATTCCAATTTGATTTGGCGGGAATGTAGGTGAGAATATCGCGATATGATGTCGGGAAAGGTGTGCTGTAATCCATAGTGGATGTTTTCAAGTGCCAATGAAGACAGGCGACTATTTGACGCACGCTGGTAGTGGTGCAGACGCCCCAGTGTGTTAACTTGTAAATAAAAATCACGCGCTATCTTGGAAATTACTTCATCGAGAAGTTAACAATATGGTGACCTGTTGGTAGCCTATTGAATTGAACATTATTGTAACGGTTAAATACGAAGACTCAATGGATTCCGCGGAAAGATAAATTACCGTTTTTGCGTCAAAAAAAGTTGGGTGCAACTTATAGTACATTTATTTAACTCGTCGAAAAATGTTGGGTGCGAACGCACCCAACGCACCCCCCCCCCCTGGCTACGGGTATGGCTAACTACCGGGATAGTTTTTCAAACACAAATAACATATATCCAACAATGAAGATTATCAACTAATGATTACTATACATAGGATGCCGTTCGTAAAAAAATGTATGGTATAAAAGAGAGCGTAGCAGTTTATACATCGGAATCTCTTAACTGAATTCCTTCTTGTCATTTGCGCTGCATCATTTCAACACAGAAAGAAAATAGTCTTACAAATAAACTGTGTAGTGATCATGCTGTTTTTCGTGTTTCTTTTCATGCGCACGTACGTACCTTGTGTGCTATTTTTAATTTTCTACATGTACATTGGATATTGTTTGAATATTTTTTATTATATATGTGATATGTGTGTATGTTGATTAAATTAAATATTTACAAGCCTTTTCTTTTCCAAGCATCATCTTACATGTAAATTAATCGTTTGCGGTCAGAGGTAAAGCATCACCAACCGAAACAGTGAAAACAAATAATACCATGGAGTACTCGAAACCTGCGATTACTCGAGCATCGAGGTCAGTCCCATGCTATCTCGAGTTATCGCAGTATTACTTACAACTAGTAGCAAGATGAGTTGCAGATAATTGGTCAGTAACCACATTTTAACTAACTCTTTTGACCTGCCAAATCTTTTCAGCTGAATTCAACAGTGAAAACTGCCCATAATATGACTTCAAATAAAGTAATTCTGATGTATTTCAAATTGCCATAAGCAGCATAAAAATCTGTATTTTATGCACTAGTTGAACTTCGTAAGAAAAATTGTTTTAAAAGGTTATTTGGAAAAAGCAGCACTTACCGGCGAGTTAAATCCACTAACGTTTAATTGAGAAAACCCAACAAAGTCACGTGATCCTGCACCCTGTGTACACTTAATGAATTTCACGTGCTCATGTAAAATGTATCAACTTGCGCTACTATTCATGTTTTCGTGCGTACGTAAATGCAAAACGGTGCGCAGGTAACGTGAAACAAATGCGCACGTAACAATGCTCACATGTGCTCATAACAACGCTTTGTTACATGGGACCACTCCTCTCATGAGACGTTAATGTGATCAAGTGCTCAATGTATCACGGAAAGGCCTTCAAATATGAGCGTTAAGATGGCTAAATGGCTAACATTAAATAGTTAAGGTAAATGCGCTCAAGGGCGCTCATATATGAGCTATTGCGCACGTAAATATGCACAGGTCGCACGTTAAGACGCTCCCGTAGTTTTCAAGTGTCGATTGCTGAAATATGTATGAAAATCATCATTTGATAAATATATACTTATAAAAAAAAACATTTTGGAAGTAAATTGTGAGTATGAAATTTGTCGATTGTATTTTGTTTAGATATCGAGAGAAATAAAACGAATTGATATTGAACAAAGTTTCATGAAGTTTCATCATCCTATCAGTAATACGAATCGAGTTATGCGCGAAAACAAGTGATGCACTATTCATACCTAAATACTAGGTCTAGTATAATAACAATTATTTGACCAATAGGTCGCATCTGTTCTGAACTTATTTGCGGCGCAAACCAGCGTGGAATAAAGGATGATAATTTATTGAATTCCGGGACCGAGGATTGATTATCACCTAGGTCGCCCAGGTAAGAAGCGCGTGTACCAACCACTGCGCCAGCCGGAAAGCATTAACGTTTTTATAGTTCATTAAATAAGTTTATCGTTTCAAAATTGTTTAAATAAAAAATGTATTGAATGGTTGCTTAACAGATATGTTTAATTTAATTTTGTAGTCTCTCGATAGAATATTCATTTTAAAATAATAAAACGTTGTCCCAGTACAATATTAACAGGCGTTGAAAAAACAGCTGTAGAGGTCAAACCTGTATCAACACTGACAATAGCATTTTCATGAAGTATAATGGTGCAGTTCCTATATTCGCCGCAATTGATGGTATTTAATGATATTTAAAAAGTAGTAAACCTATCGGCCCAAAACATGCACATAAATCAATCTAGGAAAATTGCAAGCGATTCACCATAATTTTTTATGAACGGATTGAGTAAAATCATAAATCAAGAAACAAGTAAAATCAGTAATACTTAATTAATATCGACTTCTACTTATTTTAGCCTATAATAATGAGCTGCAGTAAGTGTTTATACGGTATTGAAGGTCTATATATGTTTTAAGTAGGGTGTATTCGCGCAACACGAAGATTAAATTGTTTCATGGGCACTTTCATGACCTCAAAATCGGGCATGCGCAATCCCCCAAATAATTGGAAAAGTGTTCATAAGCACTATCGAATACTGGACTGTAGTGTATTAAAATGAAGACTGCGATTTTTGTAAACGTGAGTTCAAATCCCTTACACGTCACGTATCTTAAATTATTTTATTAGGTTTTTATTGGATGTTTCAAATCAAACTCAGTGAACAACCCAAAACGAGCAGCAGTATCGACACATAATCTAGAAAACAGGAAAAAAAAATATTAAAATATCGATGTTTCCTATATTCGGGAGTACATAACAACAATTGAACACATCTCTTAAAAATGAAAAGATTATCCCCTCCTCCATCGCTGTATATGTTTTACAATAACTCGAATTCGATTAATAATGTCTTAAACAAAACTACAAATTGAATGGAAATGTAATAAACACGATACCTGCCCTATAATTTTTACGATTCACTATCACGAGTAGCACATAAACACAAAAATATGTAAGGTACGAATGAGTTGCAGTCTCTATTTTCATTTCGGAATTTCTAAAGAAATAATGTTTAAATACTATACAACACTTCACAACAGAAGGTTCTAAATATTATCCATTTCTCTATGTTCTCTGAAGCCTTGGTTGTTCGTGAAATTCTATGTAAATAAACAAACGTGCATCGTTATCGATTAACAAAGGCATTCGAGATTTAAGTCGCATACAGTTTTCCAAGAAGATATTGACCAACAGAATCATATAAGAATCAGACATGAACACGAGGCTGTTAATTATTGTAAGGACAGTTACAGCAATTTATGATGTGTGTTGTTTAAAAATATAAGAGTAATTTTGACTTAAGTAAGCCATTCAAGATTTACGGGAAACTAATTTGACATCTTCTAAAACATAATGAAGTTGAAAATGGAGACGTCAGTGAAATAAGGAATTCGAAATGTCATTTAGGCAGTGATATTGGTCAGTTTAGTAAGAAACCAAAATTACAATAGTTAAATTTGAAAACACATTTTTTTGCAAAATAAGGAACACATTCATTTAGCATTAAGAATCTATTTTATGATATAGCAGAAGCAGTGACATATATCTCTTTTGAAAACTTCTAAAACGAAATTAATGTGCATTTAATCTCTAGAAATGTGGAAATCCGAATATATGAAGACAGTGAATTTAATGCATATAGTGTTAATAACATTACTGGTTGGGTTCGCATTTTGCGATACCGAGTCGCTAGTGGAAATATTTGACTGCAACAGCACCGGTTCCGACACAAACATCACTGTCGGCGTCGTAATTGAACGGTCGGCCTCAAGGAACATGCCGTTTAGTATAAATAGAACTTATGGAATCGTGCAACTTGCTTTTAACCGGACATGCGAAATGCTCCAAGGGATTTCTAATATGGTAAGAACTTGCGTGCAATAAATATTCACACAAACTGGTGTTAATGTTTAGAATTTTTGCTTATACTATCGCCTGTTATCTGTCGTGCGTCTTGCGTGGAGCATCGTTAATATTTTCATGGCAAAAAATCATAGATCTAATTTTGTAAACAATCTTCGTGACAATCATCCAAAGACCTCGGAAAAATTTGAAATTTTATCTTATTGTGCCAACTTCTAGGTCACGTGTTCAAGTCGATTGAACAAACTAGTAAACACTCTTTAAGTTGAATTTCTTGCCTTAACAATTTTCAAAACAAATTAAACATTGTGTTATTATTATATCAAATTATATATTTAAGTTCAATGATATGATTACACTGAATTCAATGGTTAAGTCCTTGAATACCACTCAGTTAACATTCCAGACCTGATTTAAAAGCTATGAAAAGCGAGCGCAATAAGTTTCAAAAGTAAGCGTTGCATGCTATAGTCCGGTAATTGCCAGCAATGTTAACTTACTCAGACAATTCATTGATGAAAATGTGAGTTTCGCAATTATAATCATTTGCACCCAAACGAAATTCATCCAATAATTGTATTATGTTTGTAATCATGTTGGTTATGATATCAAGGCGATATTTTCACTTGCAATACACAAAGACTATATTTCATGCCAAACTGCTTTAATCAGACTCGTTGATTCATGGTTAAATTGTATGAACGATGATTATTTGATAGGAACTGTTTTTGCGGACTTCAAAAAAGCATTTGACTTAGTAGACCACACCATTCTTCTGTACAAATTGAAACTGTATCATTTTTCGGATTCGTCTTTGAAGTTTTTTAAATCATATCTACAGAACCGTTCGCAACTAATTCGGGCAGGTGGAGTAACATCAGACACCTGCATGATAAGTTCCGGTGTACCGCAAGGCTCCATTTTAGGACCTTTGTTATTTTTACTTTACGTGAATGATCTACCCTTAAAACTAACATCAGAATCTGACATGTATGCTGATGATGTAACAATCCACTGTAAAGGGAATAATACAACGATGATAAATTGCACACTTCAAGACGACTTGCTAAGGTCACACAATTGGTGTATGATAAATAATATGACAATCAACCCAGATAAAACTACTTGCATGACTATAGGATCGCGCAAAAAACTAAAACATTCAAAAGATCTAAAATTTGTTTGTAAATAACTCAGAAATAAAACATGTAGCAACCCAAAAACTTCTAGGTATCCATATTGATAAACATTTAAATTGGAAGGGATAAAACTTGTTCAAAACTTGTTTCGAAATTATCACTGTTCAGGCGTATACAATATTTTTAACACCTGAGATGAAAATTATGTTCTATAATGCGTACGCAACACCAACTATTGATTATGGATGTGTCACATGGCAAATTGCAAATATTAGAAACATAAACAGAATATCAAAACTGCAAAATAGGTTTTTAAAAGTAATATAACGTAATGATTTAAATATAAATGATTATGATTTATCACAAAAAAATTCAATGACTTTCTTTTGAAAACAGATGTAAATATTTCACAAGTATAATTATTTACAAATCTCTGCATAATTTAACGCCCATATATATCGACGACCTGATACAACTGGTGAAAAACAATAATTACAATTTAAGATCGATATCAAACAATGATTTGAAGCATAAAACACCTCACTCAAACCTTTTAACAAAGTCGTTTAGTTACTCTGGTATGGAAATATGGAACTACATACCGGTAAGTATTCGTCAATCTCTCACTCTCACCACTTTCAAACATAGGCTTAAGAAATATTTCCTTATTGAGGCGCAAAATGAGTCCCACATAACATTTTCTGTAGTTTTTTTCTCCTATTCAAAAGTCAAATACTCCATGAGTGTCGGAATGATTACTGTAGATTTAATTTCTGCAAACAAATATATACATGTTGCGTTTTCAAACTATTTATTTCGCAAGGAGGTGCAGGCTATTCTTCATAACAGTTGTGTGATTTCATATCCTTTGTGAGCACGGGTCATGAATGTTGTTTTCTGTTATTATTATATTTGTGTATAGCAGCCACTTTCTTTTTTTTATTTTATTTAATATAACTAAAAAAAAAGCAAACATTATACATGTACATACATTGCAAACATTTTTTCCTTCAAGAAGATAACAATACAGTTATGGGTGCATATGCACGTACAATAGAATGTTGTTGGTTTTTTTGTAAATATTTTTTCTTCAAAATATACCCACTACGCATGGAACAATAGTGATAATTGTGGTTTAACCATAGGTTATTATTTATGTCTTTTTGCAATATGAAGAGTTAACAAACGAAAGTAAAAAGTAAAAAAGAAGTATAAAAAAGGAGAAGCTGGAAGCTCAAAACTGACCGTCAAGTAATCTCTGATAAATTGTATTAAATTGTTCAATATTATCGTTTTTTAGGGCTATTTCTTGTTCTATATCAAAGCGTAATTTTAGGAATGTAAGGAAATTGTTGAAATCATATGGTTGGTGCATTGTTTTCAATTTAAATATATAATATTTCATTAAATAAATGATGAAATTAATTGTTTGCATGTTTTTATTATATTCCATCTGTCCAAAACAAATTAATTCGTAGTTAAAATATAATAAAATGCCTGTATCATACATGTAGTCCGCTAATCTGTTCCATAAATGTTGTGCTACCCGGCATTTCCAAAACAAGTGTTCAATATCTTCATCGTATTCATTCCACAGATCACATAAGTTAGAGTTAGTTAGTTTGCACCGGAAGAGGTATGTATTTGTAGCTGTTAAACGCATAATATATTTATATTGGAAGCATCTTAAATTTGTGTTCGTACAAGTTTTGAACACTAGCGTGTATATCTTTGCCCAATTTAACTCTTTATTTTGAAAAATATTTTGCCATCTATTTTCCGCATTCGAATTTGTATTTTTTATTTCAGATAGCTGAAGATTGTATAAAAAATTTATTTGGTTGGTACGAAGTTTTGATTATATCTAGTAATGATTTTTTCCTTGATCCTGTTAGAAAACGCTCATCTACAAGTTCCAATATGTCTTTTGGTATGTTATTTATAAGACTATTGTATTTAAGAAAGTCATTGTCTGATGCATTAAAGATATATTTGAAGTCAGTAAAGCTATAAAATTTCTTCACGCGAAAGTCAATTAACTGATCGACAAATACGATTCCTTTGTCGTGCCAATCTTTCCAGTACAAAGTTTTATTTTCAATTTGTATTTTACTATTATTCCATATAATATGTTTGCTGAAGTTGTGTTTATAGCAATTTTTACATGTATTCCATCCTTGAATTATGTTTTTTAAAAATTCGTTGTCTTTACATATACGTTTAATATCTTTAGTTTGTAAATTTGATTCAAATAGTAATTCTCTTCCGTATTTCTGTAGGATTGTATCATATATACACTTCCACATACTATTATTTTCTGTAAGCAGTCGTTTAACCCATGACCCCTTTATAGAATTTAGGAACATTTCAATGTCTGTTAATTTAAGGCCTCCATTTGTATAATTCATTATTATTTTGCTGCGTTTTATTTTGTCGGGTTTACCATCCCATAAGAAGTTAAAAATTTCCTTAGTTATTTTTTGTATGGTGTGTTGAGGAGGGTTTGGTAATACAGTGAATGGATATACTAATTTTGGTAGTGCGAATGTTTTTATTACTGTAATTTTCCCTAGTAAGGTCAATTTTCTGTGGTGCCATTGTTTAAGACAATTACTGAATGCACATAATTTTGGTTCTAAGTTCATGGACATATTTTACAATTATAAAAGGATAACCCAAGAGTGTTTGCAGATTCTGATGTCCAAATAAATTTGTGATCATTGCAAAAACGGATTGTAGTATTCTTGAAAAGCCCTACTCTTAAAACTGTTGATTTTGAATTGTTAAGGTTTAATCCAGATGTTTTCCCAAATTGTGTTATTACATTGACCAAATTTTCAAAAGAGTTTTGTTCACCTTTGTTGAAAAAGGTTGCGTCGTCTGCGAAGAGCGACTGTTTTATCTCTATATTATTTACAACAATACCCATAATGTTCTGGTCTTTTTCAATATAATTAGACAATATTTCGATACATATTACAAACAGGGACGATGAGAGAGGGCAACCTTGCCTAACGCCATTTTTTATCTTAAAACTTTCCGACATGTATCCATTGTTCATAATAATACTACTTATATCATGGTAAAACAGCTTTACCCAACGGATAAGATCATCGCCGAAATTAAAATGCTGTAGACACTTAAACATAAATTCATGATTTAAAGTATCATATGCCTTTTCAAAATCTGAAAAAAATAAAAGACCGGGTATTTGTTTGTTTTCAAGGTATTCGATTATTTCGAAAATTAGTCTGACATTCTCCCCAATATATCTCCCTTTTATGAAACCTGTTTGTGAAGGTGCTATTATTGAGGATATCGTTTTTTTAATTCTATTAGCGATGGCTTTTGTAGCTATTTTGTAGTCTACATTAAGTAATGATATTGGTCGCCAATTTGTTAAAATAGTGGTATCCTTGTTAGGTTTAGGGATTAGTGATATAATGCTTTGTTTTTGAAAGTCAGTTAGATGTCCGTGTATAAATGAATAGTTTATTGATTCGATGAAAGCTTTTTTAATGTCATCCCAAAAGGTTTTATAAAATTCTACCGTTAGTCCATCTGAGCCCGGGCTCTTGTCATTTTTCATTTCTTTTAAGGCATTATAACATTCTTCTTCGGTTAGGATACCTTCACACATATTTTTATTGTTTTCACTAAGGCGGTTTATCGGTATGTTAAAGAAATCAATATTTGATGTTTTATCATACTGTTTTTGATAAATGGATTGATAGAATTTCACTTCTTCTGTTAATATTTCATTTTGATTTGTTATAAATTTATCATTCACTTTTATACATTTAATAGTTTTCTTCTCTGCGTTTCTTTTTTCTAGGTTTGCGAAAAAAGCACTGTTTTTATCATTACTTTCAACGTATATAGCTTTTGATCGCAGTAATATACCGTTGATTTTTTTGTCTCTTAAATTATCCAATAACATTTTTTAATTTGATAATTCTTTTGTGTCTATATTATCCTTACGTATCAAGTTTTGTTCAAGAGCTTCTATTTCTTGAATTAGTTCTTTTTCTTGTTGATTGTCTTCTTTTTTCTTTTGACTAGCAAATTTTATAGTTATATTTCTAATATTTCCTTTTACCAATTCCCATTTAGTGTTTGCGTTTGAGTGTTTATTGTTGTTTAAAACTTCTTGCGATGTGTTTTTAATTAGTGATTTATATTCGGTATTTAACAGAAGGCTGTTGTTTATTTTAAAATAACCAGGTCCCCGTTTTTGTGAAGTGAAATTCATTTTTAGTATAACACATGAATGATATGTTTTATATCCTGTTTGAATAATAGCAGCCACTTTCTGTCAATCGTAAACTATTTCAAGAATAATGTATTTCACGTTTTTAAACTCTGACTTTGTACAATAATGTACGCGGCTGTTCTTGTTAACTTCTTGATCTTGTTATTGGTCGTGTTAATTAAGATATGGTAATTTTATGTGTGTGTGTATAGGTATGTGTGTGCGCGTGTGTGTGCCTGCGTGAGAGTGTGTGCATATGGGAAAATGGTATCAACAAGAAATAAATATTTTTAAATACTTTCTGTAAATAAATAATTGTTCCTTGAGACCATTTCAATATTGAAAGAAAAATTAATAATATGAGAGAAGTCATGTAATAGAGTTGCTTTTTATGACACTTCTATAACACTGTTACAGTACTGTTATGTCCGTCAAAGTCCATATGTTTCGCATGATAATGCAGAAATGCATTATTCATACCATGGTTGTTTGAAGGCCTCATTGAAAATAAGATTGCCATTGTTAAACTGTTTGCATGACTTTGTATCAATGTGTTGTCTTAATGGAGTTACCTTCAGAAAATAAAGTGATTAGTATTATTATTAATATCTGTTCAAGTAAATATGTGGTCTTCTTAAAGACAATTTCATCTAAACAATTCTTTTAAGGTATAGCTCGACAACATTAACCTGGCTCATTTACCTGAAGTCAATTAACGCCTGAAGTCAATTAACGTAAAGTACACGCTCAAATCGTTCTTTAATTTGCTATCGGGTTTATTCGTGGAAGTTTTTCATGATTGTATCAACGCCAAATGCGTTAAAATCTGCTAAGTAACATATGCTTCAATCGATTAAATCGCTTCCTCCACGGAAATAAATTTATTGTAACGTTTTTTGTACTTATTGGCGCGCTATACAGTCAAGTTACCATTACCGGATCAGTAAAATAATAAAGTTAATCTGATGAAAAGCAATACATGTTTTGAGACTTCTTTTACACCAGTTTGATTAAATATTACCTTTGCTTACTGTTTCAGCGCATAGTCTTATTTTTAAGCGCATGCAAAATGTATTTGTAATACCTTTTTTTGCCTCATAATTCATGCATTAACGGATCAGTTGTAGCCTGAACGGATCACGTGATCACACCATTCAGGAGGGCATCTAACACGCTATTAGAACTGTTGAAACATGAACTGTAATATTTACAATGATCAAGTAATATTGCCAGTTATTAATTATATTCATTTTTTTGTTATTAATTGTTTTCTATATGCTATCTTGTGTATACACTTTATGCATGACGTTCTTGTGTACATTATCTGCAAAAAAATCCTAAATAGATCGAAAAGATATGGGCATCTTATAAACCATGTAAATTGTTTGAATCATATCTAATCATCGATATTGAACATGGAACATAAATAAAACATTAAGATTGAAATCATTTACTGAAAGAATCAACAAGATTTGCATATATTTTAATATAAATATTATCAATACGCATATTATCACGGTTGATCCCTTATTTCCCTTATTCTTCGTTTCATTTAAGGTGTTGCAAAATCTTTAATACGAATAACAACTTAAATGTACTTCTGCAGGCAGAAATACTACAAATTGCCTTTAAATTTATGCTTAAACTTCTTACTTTCCAATAGAGTTATAGCATGTGACATCAAATAATGTTCAACCTCGATTTGAAAACGAGACGGAAGTCAATAAAGTCGAAAATACATGTCAGCAAAACATACCGAAATGTTTTACTAAGAGTAGCTCCGATTACGACTCAATCAATGTGTTTTAAAGAACAGGCCTTGCAGATGCTGTGTGCAAAAAATCATATAAAAATGTCAACTATTTATCGCCATATTCAGTCTTGAACATCAAAGTGATCCACTACCAGGTAATGATCTGGTAATGGTAACTTGACGGTACATGTTAATTGAAGTGATTGCGTAAAGACTAAGTGAATTTCAGTCATGTTTTTCCTATAAGTCGTCAAATATGTTACCACATATCACAGAGACTGGTGATGATGCCCTGTGATGTGCCCAGATGTGTGTCGCTAAAGTGGGGCGCTCTTGCGGCCGAGATGCGCTACACTTACAACCCGCACGTGATCATAGGGCCTGGTGAGATTGATTGTATCATTTGAATATCACCACAATAACGAAACGACATAACTAGCATGTTTGTTCATACAAACACTGCAATGTAAATTTGGTGCATTGAAAATAAGCATACAATAATTTCCAAGTAGTTAATAGAAAATAAAGAAATATGTATACTAGAAATCCCTAATTTTGAAAATAAATTGATGCAATTTAGACGGATGGGAGAGTCCACTAGGCATAAATGGGTTAAAAAATGTTACTAATATATCATATTACCCATAATTAATTCTTCTCTTGCATGTTTCACTTTTTGTAGGTGTTCAAGTATTTCGGGTGGTCAGACATAGCCAATATTTATGACTCGAACGATTACCGTTGGAATCTTGTTGGAACCAGTTTTCAGGTATCATGGATAAATTGTTTGTGAGTCATATTTGCTTTGAAGTTTTACACTGTAGAACGGAAATTACGTATGTTAATATGTTGATTGTTATTTTTTACAATCAGAATTTTCCAAACATGCGCACTTACTGGTTGGTAAAAGCACTGGTTACAGTTACGTAAATCACGTGCATACTGGCGTATGTTTACTAAACTAACTGATAAGAAATTATGAAAGAAACATTAAAACACCTGATAATACTTTGAAGATATCACATTTACTACCAATATAGTGAAATGAAATATTTAATTTGACACTAATACAAATTACAGCTGGCTGGCTAGATACGATTTAAAAAAATGAGCCCCTTACAGTTTCAATCAACCTGTGTCTTTCCTGTCATTTGCTCCTAATTAGGCCATAAACAGCTGTCGATTTGTGTGATTAGCCCCCAGGCATGTGTACAGACGATCTAACCTTCGCCAGCTAAACTGCACGCTTCATTGACCGTAAGTGAAAAACTGCGCTATTTGATAGGCTAAAGGAGATACATTCAACAGAACAGAACAGAACTTTATTTTCACCCACGTATATAAGAAATACAATATTGGCAATATAACAAAGTACAATATTAAGTACAATATTTAGACTTCCTATAATTTTTACAACAACAACACATGTTATACAGTGAGAGTGGGGGTAGGAACGGTAGAATGAATATATATACCGGTATAGAAGTCATTGAATTTGTAGAATGAAGCAACACCAATACTCATACATAGTTGTTATTGCCAACTAATGAAATTCGTCGATACATTTAGCTATAGGTAAATGTTTACAAATGGCTGCCGCATGGGACTTATGAAAAACAATATTTCAATTTGTAGCAATAAAAGAGTTTAGACGAACGCATTGGACAATCATCATTATATTTTCGGTAAGTTTCTATGATGAATTTAAATAGGTAAATGTTTACAAATGGCTGCCACATGGGACTTGTGAAAAACAATATTTCAATATGTAGCAATTAAAGAGTTTATTCGAATGCAATGGAAAATCATCATTAATTTTTCGGTAAGTTTATTTGATGAATATAATTCGTATTAGCTCTTGAGAGTGATAATCCTTTTGAGTAACAAGTTATTGCCAAAGAAATTCAACAGCACACTTAATGAATGGCAATAGATTTTTTTTATACAAATTGGGCTCACTGCTTTGATGTTCATCCATAGATTTTGAAATTAAAAAGGACTCAAAAATGAAGAATTACTTTGCTAGTATGAAACTTAATCATTTAAATAGGAGGTCCACCCATCTAACACTGTTAAAATTTTTTGGATAAAGATTATGTCTCCCACCACTTTAGTGGTTTGAGAAACATTTGAATTACCCTGTGTGTCTGTCTGTCTGTGTGTCTGTCACACTTGATGTCTGAACTCAAGTTCTTGTTTGTTTTACATGCACTTTTATCATGCAAAATGCTGATTAGATAGCAGGAAATTGCATCATTTCAATGTGCGATTTCAAAAAAAATTCGACGACGAGAGGGGGCACCCCTCCCGCACCCTCCCCGCTTGAGCCCCCCTCTCAAACATTTCTGGATACGCCTCTGGTGCGTGCGTGCGTGCGTGTGTGTGTGTGTGTGTTTATTTTTTTAAAATAGACATTTGTTACCTGTTGCGACAAAGCTATATTTTGGATAAAAGTAATATGAGGGCAGAAATTTAATAATGAAAATCAGCAAAAGAAAATGGAAGTACATTCTTCCATAAATTGTTGTCCAGCTTCGAGGTGATGAGATAAGCATCTCAGCATCTTTAGATGTAAAAGGGGATGACTAATTACAACCAGTTTTGCAAGAGTACTTTTAGTTAGCGAAAACAACTGTATTTTTTTCAATACACTACGTCTAGCGCGATTTCTGCCATCCACCTCACTCCCACCGTGGACAATTTTTCGTGAGCGTGGATAATCATCGCGATCGGAAGGTGTTTCCATCATGATAGATCGCTTCGACAGTGGCTGAACACCGCGGGCGTTATCGGGAAATCGATCTCACGGTGGACCACCATGATCGCGGTGAACCACCGCGGCCTCGGTGGTTCGCGGTGAAATACAGGTAAATGTGAATGAACATGTATATTTCGATATTGCAGACCGTATAATTTTTGCAAAGTTCTAGAATGTTTTGTTACATTTGTATGTACATGTGTATACATTGTAACATGATTGTTAACAATCGTCATTATTTTCTAGTGTTTACCCTCGTTCCAGAATCATTTGACATGTCGTACATCGAGCGTGATGTGCTTTATGTTTTGTTTCTACAGTTTCTGCGTGAAGATTTACTTATTGTTGATTTAAAGAATTGCTTGTTTTTGTTACAATTTCGGAAATGCTTTCTCGTGTGTACACGTATAGCTTGCGGTATCCGGACAAACGGCAGCCGGACAAATGGCACCCTATTTAAAGTACCCGGTCATAGCTATATATATGGAGAGAATCGTTGCGATAAAAAGTACCATCTCCGTGTATTGTGGTGTTTTCAAATTATATATTGTATACATGTAGATATATTTTGTTTGGTTAATGGTTGATCGGCCGCGCTTGAAGTGATACATCGGATGCACCTATTTTAATTTTAAATCGATTGACGCTTGTAATTGATTTAAACAAGCGACGACGGTTAAACGTTTCGTAAACAAAATTTGCAAATTCGGAACATTTAAAAATCGGTGAAACGAAACGTATTTGTAAATTGTGACGACACATAGCGGTAATTACGGGGATAATTAGTTGATAGCGATTACATAATTATTTCATCAAGCAATGTTCAACGTAATCTAATTGCAGAAAACAAACAGCGTGAAAAACAAAACCAGCCGACAATATTCGCGGCGATTTTCAATAATGACGAGTAAATAATAATTTGCGAAAAACAATGAAGATCTAACAATTACCGATAATTGGTAAAGCACGGGGAGATAAAATAAGTTTTTAATTTATCACTTCTGTCGGACACTGATTGAGAAAAACGCTCTAGGCCACGATGTCGCAAAAGTTAATTGACGCGTGTTTGACAATACAGAACAGATAGTTTATTTGCGACTTAAGCATATACAGCTCATCGTCAAAAACAATAAATCAATCATAAATACATATACATACACATGCGTCAAACTAACAACAAATGTTTATGCATTTTTACACATAGATGATTTTTGTGAGAATGCAATATGAAAGAGAAAGAGAAGGCTCTAAATTGTTAAACAAAGTTAAGTAAATGATTATGATCCGTTAGTGATTGAGAAAAATAAAATATAGACATTATGCAGTTATAAATTATTTACAAAATCACAATTTTGGGGAAAAAACTATTCTCTCATAAGACTATAAATTTTCGGCTCTAAGTTTAAATGCTTTTATACAAAAATTAGCTAGACGTATCAATACAGATTTTCTAGTCTCATTCAACAATTGTACAAATTTAAACATACTTGGTCTTCTTTTGTAAAAAACAGGTATACATGTATTTCTAATATTATCATATAAAGGACATATAAGAACAAAATGGTACTCATCTTCAATTTCATTAATTGAACAAAATGTACATGTTCTTTCATTTCTTTGAATATTTTGGTGCCTACCAGTTTCTATAAATAGAACATGGGAAGATTTTTCAAATTTGTCTAAATAAATGGATCTTTCAAATATGGGTTTCAATTCTTTGTACAAATATAGTGATGGAGAGTCATTTACATCAATTCGCCATTTTGAAATAAACAAATCTTTTAATCTATTGCGAAACATTATAATAAAGCTGTTAACATTAACCGATTCTGGATATAACCATACATCATTAAAACCTGACTCTTGCAAGAGTTTCCGAACGTTTGATGTCCATGACTTGGAGTGAGGATTATCACATGATTCTTTAAATTGTTTACGAATAATATTACTTAAAATACAGTTAGGAGATTTTTTGTTGAACAATTTTAAGAAATATTTAACTACTCGCAAATATCGACATATATACATCGGGTATCTCCCTACTTCGGCATACAAAGCATTTGAATTAGTAGTAGCTTTTACACTTAAAAACCATTTACAGAATTTGCGTTGGACACGCTCAATATTTTCGGCTTTAGTAAACCCCCATACCTCGCTTCCATAATTTAGAATCGAGGCAACATATGCATCAAACAGATTTAACATTATTTTAACAGATACATTCAATGATTTTGTAACAGTAAATAATGCGTTCATCGCTCTAAGCGCTTTGGCTGATAAAGTATTTGTCGCTTGTATTGTGGCTTGTATAAACGAGCCGCTGCTTGAAACTACTATTCCTAGATAATTAAAATTGCTCACGATTTCAATTGGATTATTATTGTACACCCATCTATAGCCTTTTTTAAATCTGCCTTTATGAAAAATAACAATTTTTATTTTTTCGACATTCACCGTTAAATTCCACTTCGTGCAATACTCAAACAAATTGTTCAAGGATGATTGTAAACCCTCAGCTGATTCTGAGATTAGTACTGCGTCGTCGGCGAATAATAGAAGATAAATGGATAATTGATCAATTGTAATGCCCGCATTTATATCAGCTTGTAAGTGCAACTCAATGTCATTTAAGAATAATGAAAACATTATTGGCGAACATATTTCTCCCTGTAATAACCCGATGTCGGATTCAAATAAATCGGAAAAACTATTCATATGTTTGACACCTAATTTAATCTGGTTATACAAAGAGCGAAAAACGGACAGGAGTTTGCCATCGATACCGGACCTAATGAGCTTAAACCAGAGATGCATACGATCCGTTAAGTCATATGCCTTTAAATAATCGACAAAGCAGCAAAACAGTTTTTGTTTATTATTGATATGACTTTCAATCAATGATTGAAGGACAAATAATGCGTCGACCGTACTATAACCCGGTTTGAATCCGAACTGTGCGTCAGTTTAAATGTCATAAGCTGTAGCCCAATTTTGTAAACGTTCATTGAGTATACTCGTGAATAACTTAGCAAAACAACTCACAAGGGTTATACCTCTATAATTGTTGGGTATTGAAGGATCGCCTTTTTTATAAAGGGGGATAATCAGACCCGTTGACCAGCTGTGAGGAAATTTCCCGGACTTGAGAATATGGTTAAATAACAATTCCAATGCATCACCTATTACATGAACACTTTTTTTTTAAAGTATTCGTATATTATATTGTCCGAAGAACATGCCTTATTATTTCCTAATCGTTTTGTTGCCATGATAATTTCCTCGATTGTTATGTATCTGTCGAGCTCCGGGTAAGTACTTTCAAAGTTATGGTTACTGTCGAAATTGCGAACAAAATTTATACTGTTTTCATTATTTATATTACCTTCGTTTTTAGCCAGGTTTTTAAAGTGTTCATCGAACTCATTTAATTCAATTGTTTCTCCGTTAGGATTTGGTGATCTTTTTTTGAACATTTTCCAAAAGTCTTTAGGTGACTTAGATTTCATGCTATCCATTTTGCGTCCTAAAGTTCTATTAAAATCTGTCTTGCATTTACGACAATAATATTTATACGATTTCTTTTTCTCTAATACTGACTGTCGATTGCTCTCGTTATTAATTTGGTTATAATTGTACAAAGCATCCTTATATTCTTTACGTTTACTTTCGCACTCCGCATTATACCATTTTTTATTTTATTTTTGTCATGTGAATCGAATTGATTTCTATCGCAGTTAATAGTGTGCGCAAAATAAGGATTACCTTTAGACGTTAAGTATTGAGTAAACATTGATGCTAGTTCCTCTGTATCATCGTTATTATCTATCCCTCGTTTTAAACTTAACTCGAGATTCGCAATGTCGCCCGATAATTCTGCAAGGAAAGCTTCCTTGTGAATAGGATTCCATTTCACAAAAGTTTTACGTCCTCGCTTATATGTTTTGCTAGTTGTCCCAATTTTTAAACTATAGTCAAGGGGAGCGTGATTAGAAAATTCATTAAAATCTTATATTGTAATGTGCACGATATTTACAAAATTTTCCGAGCGTGTTAACAGATAGTCAACTAAACTCTGCCCATTGTGTGTAAAACATGTTATTTTACCAATATCATTATCGTTATGTAATCTACCGTTAACAACTCGAAAATTTGTAGCCAAACATAAATCTAGTAATGCGTCCCCGAAGCGGTTTGAATTCAAATCACACGTTGCCCTAGGCATAGGATGGTCAATGTCTATAAAATCAAGATTACTTAAACTACGATCATATGCAATATAATCTAGTTTTCGACCAATTCTTGCATTTAAATCGCCCGTTACGTAAACCGCACCTAGCTCGCTGAAAGTATTAATATCAGATTCAATAGTTTTAAAAATATCTCCATCAAATCGTGGGTGAACAGGTGAATTTTCAGGTGCAATATATGTCACAGCAATATACATGTCATTTTCAGTATTAAAAAAATGTTGATCAAGTTTAATCCATAATAGACAATCTATTTCATTTTTAACAACTGAAACCCCTTTTCGTATATTATCGCGAATATATACAATAATTCCACCACTTGCACGCTTCGCACGCTTATTTTGATAACGTCTATATGAATGTATTGGATCACTAAATCCAGACAATTTAATATTCGATTTTGAGTTTGTCCATGTTTCAGTTAAACAAATAATATCATATTGTGAAAGTAATTTTACAAATTCCGGTGATGAAGACTTGTCCGTTGTGAGCCCCTCAACGTTCCAGGTTACACATTTCACAACACTCCCACATTTCTCCTAAGCATTCGACTTGTATTCACGGCCGTCGATGAATAATTTATCCACCCTCAGGTAGGCCTCCTTATTCTCTTCTCTCGCCTTCTTCATGATTGGAATAAGCTTTTGTCGGGTTTCCATTACCTCCCTGGGGTATTGTTCCGATATGCCATACGGGGTCCCTTTTAGCTCTTTGGATGCCTTCCGCACTTGTTCTCGATCCGGATAAGAAGCAAATTTGGCTACAATAGGCCTAATTTTTGCGCTGTTATACCGACCTATTCTATGGACACGTTGCAATTTAATGTCCCTGGATGCGTTCTCGATTCGTAATTTTGATTCCATGAAGTCCAGTATTTTTTTCTCACACTGTTCATCTTTTTCCTCGGGAATTTTGAAGAAAAGAAGATTATCCCGCATGCTTCGACATTTAAGATCAGTGACTTCGTGCTGCATGAGGTGTTCATGGTCTTTCAACCGTCCAGTTAGCAATTCAATTTCCTTTTTTTTTTTGTTTAAATTCTCCAGAATAGTACCGTCATATTCGCGACAATACACAGGGTCGAGTGTGTACACAGTAATCTCGATACCGATTTTTCCTGCTTGATGGTCCGATTTGCACGCGTTTTGCACTCTCCGGAAAACTTGTAGAGGCAAACTTTTGTTTATGTCGTCGAATAAAATAATCGCCATTTTTTCTAGTCAAATTTAAGAAATGTAAATGCAGCATCAACATACTAACACAATATCGCGTAAAGAGAAAAAAAATGCATTTAATGTCAACCGTACTTTCGTTTGACAACGGATCATTTTAATTTCCTGCAACGATATCTATTCATACGACACACGAACACTAAATCCGATCTTAACAAAAAAGACAGTTCCGCTCGGTAAAATATCGTGTATATTTTTTTATAAACAACTGGTAACAAGATGACCTGTTAATTCTGTTCAGCTCATTAGTCTTTGATATTTGTAAATTGTTTAGAGGTGTTATTAAACCAATTAGCAGATAACGTTAATCAATCCACACTTTTATTATGTCACTATTATTTATTGTGCTGTAATATTGTATTATGTTTATGCAATAAAATTTTGGACTTCGACTTGGTTTGATAACACAGTTTGTTGACTGGATTTATTAATCATCTCTTTCACCAAAGCAATAAGCGGATTAGACGAGTTAGTTCAACAAGGTGCTGACAGGCTTTATCGATCGCATTTAATCGGGTGCCGTTTGTACGGGTATACAATTAAATCGGGTGCCGTTTGTCCGGGTATACAATTAAATCGGGTGCCGATTGTCCGGGTCGACAAATTTACAGGGTGCCGACTGTCCGCGTATGCAAAAAAACACTGGGTGCCGATTGTCCGGGTGCCGTTTGTCCGGATACCGCAAGCTATACGTGCACAAACGAGAAAGCATTCCCGAAATTTTAACAAAAACAAACAATTCTTTAAATAAAAAAACAAATAAATCTTCACGCAGAAACTTTAGAAACAAAATATAAAGTACATCACGCTCGATGTACGACATGTCAAATGATTCTGGAACGAGGGTAAACAATAGAAAATAATGACAATTGTTAACAAGCAAGTGACAATGTATACAAATGTACATACAAAATGTAACAAAACATTCTAGAACTTTGCAAAAATTATACGGTCTGCAATATCGAAATATACATACATGTATTCATTCACATTTACCTGTATTTCACAGCGAACCACCGAGGCCGCGGTGGTCCACCGCGATCATGGTGGTCCACCGTGAGATCAATTTCCCGATAACGCAGAGACTGGCACCGCAATTCGCCACGGCGAAATCACCGTGTTCAACGGTGTATCGTGGTGAGATAGTAATTGTCCACTCTGGGCTGAATCACGGTGATCACGGTAGTGTAGATTGAATGGTTATGAAATATATTTGGCATAATTAAATACAATATGTTGAATTGTTATCATATATCAAAGTCAGTTATAAAGAAGTAAATGGGTATGAGCATATGTACTAAAAAGTCAACTTTGATATTCTTTTAAGGTACAAAACATCAATTGATCTTGCTCATAGTTACAAATGTGTGCGAATAAAGAAGTAAACACACACAAGACATTGGAAAATGTATCATATCAAAACATTTGTCAAACTATTTGTAATTAAAATGCAAAACAAATCTGTAGCATACATACATTATTTGTGCAAAAACAACTGCAAAACAACTCTTCTTTTAAACCAAACAGATTTTCGTGCTTCTTAAAATGTGATAAATTGTTGTTGTTTTTTACTACCAAATTGTTCACATTTTTGACAAAGTTTTTTGTCAACTGGAACGATTTTCAGACTCACCTTGCAATTATATTTCCAATTGTAACACCAATAAAACCTGCTAAAATCACAAATCTTTGATAATCACACACAAACTACTGATTGACTGCAAACTGTAGGCCTTAAAACGTTTCAAGTTGCAAGTCTTATGAATGGTGTTCATCTGACACCAAGACAAAGGTCTTTGATGGAAGTGCCAAGTTAATTGGGGCCAATTTCCAGGAGTGTTACACAATCACCATATGGCAACAATGCAAGCACAGGTATAAATGCGTTTTATAGAGAGTAGGATTAGTGATTGAAAGAAATAAGATTCATATGTAACAGTTCTTGTTGTTTTATAGGTTTTACCACTATGTTGAATTTCTGCAAAAATATAGATAACAATCTGAAGTAATGGCAATAATTAATTTGAGTAATGCAATAATTATACAAATGTAATTAGATATTTGGGTCGTGGTTAATGTTTCTGAATCCATTACCAGTATCATCATCCCCATCATCATCCCCATCATCATCATCCCCATCATCATAATCATCATCATCATCATCATCATCATCATCATCATCATCATCATCATCATCATCATCATCATCATCATCATCATCATCATCATCATCATCATCATATTCATATTCATATTCAGATTCATCATCATCATGATTGTGCACCATAATCCGCATTACAACTAGAGTGTTAACATTTTGATATAGTCATATTAGAAAAACTGCCACTACCCTGGCGGCCATGTTTTTCAAAAAACCGTAACCATTTTCGAACTCAGCCAAGCTATCATTAGAAAAAATCTTCGGACCAAGTTCTATGAAGATAGGACTATAAATGTGACTTTTAAAGTGTTAACAAGGTTTTACTATAGCCATAAAAGGAAGACTGCCCCGTCCCCTGGTGGCCATGTTTTTCAACGGACGGGAACCATTTTCAAACTCAGCCGAGATATCATGAGATCACATGTTCTGACCAAGTTCCAATAAGATTGGACTATAAATGTTACGTCTAGAGTGTTAACAAGGTTTTACTATAGCTATATTAGGAAAACTACCCCGCCCCTTTGCGGCCATATTTTTCAACGGACCGGAACCATTTGCAAACTCAACAGAGCCATCATTGAGAATAATAATATGACCAAACTTCATGAAGATTGGACTATAAATGTGACTTCTAGAGTGTTAACAAGGTTTTATCATAGCCAATCAAGCAAAACTGCCCCGCCCCCCTGGCGGCCATGTTTTTCAATGAACCGAAATCATTTTAGAACTCAGTCGAGATAGCTTTAGAACAAATGTTCTGACCAAGTTTCATGAAGATTGGACTATAAAATAAGACTTCAAGAGTGTAAACAAGATTTTACTATAGCCATATAGGGAAAACTGTGCCGCCACCTGGCGTCCATGTTTTTCAACTGACCGGAACCATTTTTGAACTCAGCTCAGATAGTATTGGTACAAATGTTCTGACAAAGTTCCATGAAGATTTGACAATACATGTGACTCCTAGAATGTTAACATGCTTTTTCTTTAATTTGACCTAGTGATCTAGTTTGCGACCCAACATAACCAAGTTTCGAACTCGACCAAGATATCATTGGGACTAATCTTCTGACCAAGTTTCATGAAGATCAGACAATAAATGTGGCCGCTAGAGTATTAACAAGGCAAAATGTTGACGACGGACGACGCACGACGGACAAAAGGTGATCCCAAAAGTTCACCATGAGCACGCTGTGCTCAGGTGAGCTAAAAACAAGCCAAAATGACAAAACGTGTTTAGAAATTAAGAACACCGGTATAAGCAGGTATGGTCTTTCGAAATATGGATCGTAATCTTAAAATATTTTAAATATTACATACGTCAATATCGTGAATCTTATACCTAATGCCATTGTTAGATTATTATTTAATACACATTATCGTTATTTTCAGCGAACATTCGAGAGCGTAGCACCACACATTAACTCGCATGTGGTCCTGTTTAATTCAACCGCTTCAGACCTGGGCACAGAGCTACTCCGAGTGATCCGTCAAGCAGGTTCTGTGTCAAGAGGTATACATATATACATAAACTGACGATGGAAAAGTTTGTGGTTACCAAAAACATTTTTTATTATCTTTTTTATATCTTCGTAATAAAAAAGCAAATTATAGTGATTGCGATTTGTAAAACATGTATTTGATAAAGCTCGAAAGTAGTATTTATCTGTAATAAAATTGTGAAATATTTATAGCACGTTATTACAATTCGTCATCATCATCTACTACAAATATCTTTTCATACAGTAATATGAATCTTGGAACTGTGATTATTTCAGTATTCGTTTTTGTTGGTCACGCGGACGACTTCCGTCAGCTGGCGATACTGGCAAGGGAAAGGTCGTCGCTGACGTTCGGAGACTACGTGCTGATATTCTTCTTTACGTATTGGGGCGACCCGAAGGCTGGTAACTATAACTGGAAAAGAGGAGACGATATGGACCAGGTAAGACGATTGCTTAATCATTATTTTGATTACAATAGACGTCATCATACTGAACCTCATCATTAACGTCCTCCTCCGCCTCCTTCTCCTCCTCCTTCTCCTCCTCATCATCATCAGCAGCAGCATCAGCTGCTGCGGCAGCAGCAACATCTATCTTTGTACTACCAATTAATTCAGGATAAATACTTATTTCTGAATCGTTGTAATATTAAGTTTATACATTTATTTTCAAAATTGGAATTTTAGCCAACTCTTAAACAACATGGACAAGAATAAGAGTAAATAAATAATATTATTGCCAGTGAACCGGCTTATTTCCTCGCGTTTCTCCAGGCAGCCAGGAATGCGTACGAGGCGGTAATGGTGATGCGGCCCCGCCGCCCGGAGGACGCGCAGTTCGCGTGGTTCGAGGCGGAAGTGAAGCGGCGCGCGCTGACCGAGTACAACTTTACTTGGGAGGACGACCATGAGGTAACAAGCCTTGAAAAGATTTAGCTGTTCATGTTTTGTAAATTTTATTATTTGCGACATCCGGTGTGTTCGTATTTATAAAATTATAAGTACATACAATTTAAATTGCCTAGTTTAATACAGTCTATTCATTTGGTTTTACGAAAGATACAAAGACATTTTTTCCCAAGTTATATTAATTAACTTTGAGGGTTAAGCAGTTAGCTCATACAGACAAACATTTCATAAAATGTAGTTTGACTCGCACGATAATTGATGGCTAATGCGACCTTTGAATTATTATGTTGTTTTTTTTAGAAATAGTTACGACAATATTTGTCAATTAACATTTATAAAAAATGTGTTCGAGAAAGAACACGTTTTACCATGGTCACTGTAAGACATGAATGTATGTGTGTTGAAGGTGTCTGCGTTACACATAGGCCTGTACGATTCCTTCGTGCTTTATGCGCATGCGCTAAATGAAACTATCGCGGCAGCCAAGAATCCTCGTGACGGGCAGAGAGTTCTACAACGGATGTGGAACAGAACACTTGTTGGTGAGAATTGTTACGAGAATGTTATTTACCGTTACTTATGTCGGTTCATCTATGTGAATGTTTTATTGACTGGACAAGAAATATCGCAATCTGGCTATATTAGCAGCTAAAAAAATGGAACCTTTGAAATAGCGATAACAGTCTTCAGTGCACTTATATAGAAACCCAATCAGAGGACAGAATTAGTTTATCTTAGCACGAAATTTTACAAATTCCGGACTTTTAATGGTTTAAATATAAGAACAAAACGTTTTAAATCGTTTACCACATTTGAAAATCACAACTATACATATATATATATATATATATATATATATATATATATTAGGAATTATATTATTTTAGGAATCGGTGGAGCATTCTTTATAAATCCAAACGGTGACCGAGTGAGTGATTTCACCATGCTCCACATTGTACCAGAAACAGGACAATTCAAGGTAGACTTTTGTGCTGTGTGCTTTGTTTAATATTTTCACATATTCGTTTTAAGTGTTCTACATGTGTTCTACATGTGGTTTTAGATGGTAATTTCCAGTGTACGTGCAGCATTATAACCATGACCTCTGACGGTATCTATATTCACTTGTGTTGAAATGTGAGAAAAGAACAAACTGACAACACATTGGAATTATGTTTATAAAGGCTTTATGCTGTTTGCACACAACCGTCTATTTCACATGCGAATGATAAACGTGGTTTGCAATTATTGAAAAATAAAGACATTTTTTTTATTGTATTATTCCAATCCAATTAAAACTTAACAATATTGCTTTTTTTCATTAAACTTATTAAACGTTTTTATTAGATGATTTTTGTTGTTGAGAATTTATACATACTATTTTTTAAACGGACATTTTGTATTTTGTTACATACAATTTAATGAACGTAACTTAGTGACCTTAATGCCACTAAAATATTTAAAACACAACAACAACAACAAAATGATGATGTATATAAAAACAACTTAAAGCTGAAAACTGTATCAACGGATTTGATTTCTTGAAAGATAGGGTGAATATGTACCTTTGCATTTTTAAATGTCACTTTCAAACGTTCTAACGGCATCGAACGCTTTACTTTGAAAACTTCCTCTAGGTGTGTATAAAGACGATGATGAGGTCCTTCCGCTCCTTCGTCTGCATTTTCTGAGGATCCGGAATATGAACTGCACACCTACATGTACCTACTGAACTATTGGACTTACATCAGTTGGGACAAATTTTGAATTGTAGCTGCAATTTCCATCAATTTATTTTTAAAAACTAAAATACATTTTAAATATTGACGTGGTCTTTGTTGTATGTGTGAGAGAGAAGCCAGAGTACCAGGTGGTAACCAAAACCTTTTGGTTATGGTGACCACTAACTAAGCTCCAATGCTTCCGGGAACGGGTCGCCTAGGTGGCAAGCGCATGTTTAAACACTGCGTTTAATGAACATCTTGGAAATTTCACTGACGTTAGTAACTGACCGTGTATTTTGTATGTTGAAGATAGTTGCGCAGTACTTGGGTTGGAAGCAGTTCGAGCTGATACCGGAAGTTCCGATACACTGGCCAGTGCGCGGAAGTCCGCCTCCTAACCGACCCGCGTGTGGCTTCAGCGGAGAATTATGCGTCATTTTTTGTGAGCACTTCAAACATGTCATTAAATTAGTACTATTCTTAATTTCTTATTACTATTACTTATATTTGTTGTCGTCACTTTTGCGCATGCCGAAACGCAGAAGCATTTGCATAGTTCTTCCACATATATACCTAAACTAATATTACATTTGTCATACTGTTTCTATATCAGCGTTGTCCTCCAGTGCTGTGGTGGGGATCAGTCTGGGCAGCGTCATTGTCGTGCTCGCCGTAGCGGCCCTTTTCATAATAAGGTATGCATTAAATGGGAATATTACGGTAAAGGATGGAACAAATATACAAATTTGTTTGAAATTACTTGTATACATGCTGCCTAATTTTAAATGTAATTATCAATGTGAAAAAGAATGGTGATGATATGGTTTAGAATAAATACACAACGATGGTTCATTCTGGACTAAAATCTTACAATTCCAAATATTGTTTGCATTTCCTCATACATCTTTTCATATCGAAGTGTATGTCATCGAGACGGCACACTGTCTTACAAAAGCCTGCCGGACATATAACAATGTACCATTTTGAAAAGTTTAGTGTTACATGAAGAAATAAATCGGTTTTAAATGTATGAAGAAGTGTATTAGATGAGTTTAATTTTAACTCAAATCTTTATCAAATTCCAGGCGAATTAAAGCGGAAGCGGATATCCAGAGTAACTGGTGGCGCGTGCGCAGTGAGGACATACTTTGGACCATGCGGACGACATCAGCTATGTCCAGCCTTCGTCAGGTGACTCAAAGCAGCCAAGCCAATTTTGTTTTGTTGGCGTTTAAATCTGGTACTGATGCAGTCATTTATGACACATAACGTTTTCACCAAACATTATTTTACCTTTATTACTGTAGAAATTGCTTGCCGTTTCCAAAACATTATTCTGAAAATGTGCCATTGAAATGTATACTGATGTTAAAAAAGGAAAATGACATTTTACATTGTTGTAGCGGCTTGTTTTCATTGCGCAAAATGTGTCTTGTTGAAACGTTGTTGTTGTTGAATGCAGATAGGCATATATATTACCCTCCATTATTCCAATCGGGTCGAAACGAGGGTATTAAAACAAAAATGGCTTTTTTAAATACTCAGATTTTAAAATGCTTGAAGCCTAAAATCTAGAAGTATGTTGATTTTCCATTATCACTTTCTTTTAGCTTTTATTCGAGTTTTTTATTCATCAACGTTTTACCTGTTTCGAAAAAAATATATGATCGTGTGTACTTTAAAGGGGCCTTTTCACAGATTTTGGAATGTATTGAATTTTGTCATTGAATGCTTTTTATTGATAAATGTAAACATTGGATCTAAAAAGCTCCAGTAAACACAAGAATACAATTAAAGAAAGAAAAAAAAGTAATAATCAACTGGGCTCGAACCACTGACCCCTGGAGTAAAAGTCTATCGCTTACACCACTCGGTCATCCGTGCTCATACAATGAGTGATGTATTTTATACTCCATATGAGCAATCCTCGTAGTATCCCAAAATATGACGACAAAAACAGAACTCTCAAAATTATACAATCGTTTCGCGTTGCAACGCTTTATAATTTTCAGGTTTTTAAATCGTCAAATGATGCATATAACGGATATTTTAGAGCATGTTAAATGTTCAGTAGTACTGTTTCCTCACAAATATAACTACCGCGAAAATTTGCGATACGCTAAATGTGTGTAACTATTTACTTACGTGTATCGAAAATGGAAGTTTGTAGAGGAACAGCCGTTAATAATGGAAATATATGTATGAAATAAATTTGTTATGTGGTATCCTATAAAAAAAAACAACCTCTGAAAGCATAGACAAATATGTAGGAGATACTTCCATGATGCCGATTCGTGTTGTTTTTATTTTTCGGGGGGGGGGGGGATAAACGAATTGTTGTTAAAAATAATATCTGACCTATTATTTTATTACATCATACGTCCACAATATTCAGTTTCAGAACGAAGACGGCTCCATTTCGATATTGACACAACCTCAAGTAGCACAGTCATATGGCGTTTACAAGGTACGTTGTAATGGTCATGACACAAAACAAGATACGACAAGACAAGAAGAGATATAAATATCCTAAAGCCCAACCAGCCAAATACATGTTTGTGCTTTGCGTACACTGTTTGGATATTACTGGTTAGCATTCTAATATTGGAATGCCCTATTTAGTAATACCATTGGTAATTCATATATAGCATATTACTCTATTAAACAAAGAGTTAAACGAAGTCACAACACATCAAATATATGTGTGACTAACCTATATTTTGTATATAATCCTTTTATTACAAAATTAATTGTCTTGACTTATCGTATCTTTTCTTTTGGCCATGCCTAAAGGACCAATTACGTGTCGACCTTGTTTTCAAGATTGAAAAGTAGCTTAAAAGAATACATATGGCCTTAAGCTCAATATAAATTATTGCTGTATCTGGATTTTTGCTGACCTTTCATTTTTGATAGTATATAAGTATATATTTTGCTTTCACGGGTATATGCCTAATATGGCATTAACACATTTAACTTACATATGGAATTTAATTATTGCAATCAATTTTTGTTTAATGGCAAATTAAAATCATTTACTTAGCATCAAAGACAAACTCGTCATTTCATTGTGACGTCGTGGTAGTCAAGCAGAACCAATTGCATATCGAATTTAAGTCATAGTATATTAACATTACAATTATTTATATTATGTAAATGCATTAAAAAAGACTGATTTTCAGGGAACATTTGTACATATCAAAAAGCTGAAGGGGGAAACAGTTCCCATAAACCGAGCTCTTTTGCTAGAGCTCAAACAGGTATGTAAACATACATTTCTTGCATCCCGGCTGTCATTCCATTCAATTCCCGAGCCACGTTGTTTTCGGCCTGTAATATTGAATTTTTAAAACACGGCCATAATACAATCCACTCTGTTGTGTTGTTGTCAGAGAGCTGATCCAGCAAACATTTTAAATCGGTTCAGTGTCGGGGAGATATAGATTTTTATATTCAAGATCGGATTTCCAACACGGCGCGAATTTGGTCCGGCATACTGTACTTGTTCAAAAACCTTATCCCGTGATTCAAAACGCTCGTCCCGACAACGCGACGAAATAAATTTATACCTCGACTAGATATCGGAGATTATACCTGCAACGCGGCGCGGGATCGACCCATCATCCATAGCTCAGTGGATAAGGCGCTTGCTGAAATCCAGAGGTCTCGGGTTCGATCCCGGGTCGGGGCACATACATGCCAGTCATGTTTCAGCGGAATGCTGACTGACAAATAAAGGCTTAGCTCGGCATTAAGACGATAAAGGCATACTGCCGTCGTTCCACTTCAGTTATCCCGAGATTCATAATTTCGGCCCATCATTGCGCGATTTAGGAGAATAACAGTAACCCATTTTTCTGTTTATCATACCACTCACCCCCTTTTCAAGAAATTGTAAAATATAATCGCTACGCACTGTAGCCGCTGCACTCGTAGTTCCTCCAAATGAATTTAATAACTCTGTAAGGGCTCTTTGCTTCTTTAATTATACAACAAAATGTAAGCCGTAATAATATATTACATTAAATAAATACATTCATTATACATTGTAAAAGGTACACTTTCGGTTTGTAAAATGTCAAGGCCTGTCGCTCACGTATTGGCAGTGCACCTACACGTGTACTTTATGGATTTATGTATTCTTTGGAAATTCGGAATTGTCTGCGTGTTTTGCCTACTGTCGTGGTTAAACGTAAATATGGATGTTCTGAACATTTAGAGCAGCTCCAAGGAACATGCTAATTATTGTATTTATTTGACCATGAAACTGTGATTGTGCAACTGCATTTTTTCCCACTGCGGGTCTTCGTCTGCCGTTTGGTGCACTCCAGAAATTTCCCGCAGCATCTGTCTTCAGTTTAATGTCACCCTATCTTTAAAAAAGGTGTATAATTATCAGAAATGTTTCATTATTTTTAAGTAAATATTGATGATGGTTCATGAAAAAATAAATATATATTAAAGGTTACAAAATCAATAATTTTGTTTTATTTGGGATAACAGAAATGCATTTCCAAAAACTTATCGAAATGTAGGTTCCCATTTTTAGCACTTAAAGTCTGTCATTTCATAATTTAGCTAACCTTAAATTGTACTGTTCATGGGTAGGCCGACATGCAGACAGTTGTTCAACTAAATGTTTTACAGGAGGGATTTTGGCGTTGTTGCAACCAAAATGTTGTAAGTGTACATTTTTTCTGCCCCTTCATCTGATAATGCTGCAGTAGCTCTATGCTTGTTTTCTAAAAAAATAAAATAAACACAACAAAATATTATTGTTCGCACATTTTACACGTTATTGTGACATTTTCCTATCAACAATAATAACACAAAATATTAGAAATTGTTGCGTTGATTGTTTTTAAACAAACATGCAATTATATATTTTTTTAATAGAAAGTAAATAAATAAAGAAGATAAATTAAATACAATATTATAATACGATAATTATGTAAGTTTAACGAATTTCATACCATGTTTAATGTGAAAACCCTAATGAAATTTACCTTTTCCTTGTTTTTTGTTGTATAGATTTTTCTGATTTGTTTTCAGACTGGACCACTCCTTCGAAAGATCGATTAAGGGTACTTTGCTCTTTGAAGTTTCCGCTCAATGCTTCCCACGATGCTACGCAATGTGACAGGCTCGTATACATCACCATCAGTCTTGCGAATATAGAGCAGATACGTAGCAAGACTTTAATCTAGACGGTCAGCTGATAAATCGTGGATTGCCTTCGTTTCGCCTTTCATCGCAAGATGTTTCTTAAATCGATTGATATCTGCCAATGTTTTCCGGAGTGTTTTTGTTCGTCTTTAATAAAAAAAAATTCATCTTTGGTTGTTATTTCAATGGCCTGGTCTGCTATGTTTTCACTGTTCTAATGTATTGACTTTGTTTCAGTTAGGGCTTCTCTATGACTTTAATTCAAATTGACCATTAAATTATTGATTTCAAATGGCTCATTATTCCTAAATTGTTAGCAAAGTCTTCCTCTTACATTACAATATCCTCAATGAAACCGTCCAAACTTACCCTCATCCAAAAAATGTGACAGGGTTATGTTGTTTTTTTTGTATATAAATGTTATGTGTGTATGTGCGCGTGTGCGTGTGTGTGTGTGCTTAAGTTCTTATTTTCAAAAGAAATTAGCTTTCAACTAGCCCAATCAAACACAATTTATATGGAAAAATTGACAAACTTTAGCAGACGTCAAAGGTAACCTTAGTATTCATTTATTATTTAAAATTAATTAATTAATCCATATAACATTGAGTTCTATTTTGAAGTGTGTTGTGTAACTATTGTATTTTTATTATTTCTAATAATGTTTTATTGTTTAATTTTATTTTTTATATCTATATGTATAAAGTGCTGGAATTTCGACATATCCCTTGACATTTTCATAGGAAGGCGTGTCTAACAATGTAGTTCGTTTGTTACATGACGTCGTAAGCATTAACACATTTATTCCTGGTATTTGGAAAATATTCTTTTTGTTTGTTTTCTTTGGATTAAATGTAATACATCTTGGTATCAAATTTTTTGTTTTGATAAATCTGATTTTTACAATTACATTAAACTAAGTTATTAAGTCTAAGTAAAATGACCTTCCCCCAACACATCGACTGATATAAAAAAAACACTTCCTGTTGTTCATTATATAACAAAATATATCAAGAAGCATAATATCAGGCAGATATCAAAGTTTTTCATCGGGCCCGAGAAAGGACCAGCAACACGTAGTGAAATCGGCCCGACATCTACTGCTCTCATTAAACCCATTTTTAGTGAAACTGAGCTAAGACTTGTTATTAATCACCTCAAATACTTCGTGGAAAGAAAGGGCTGTACCAATTTATTTTCATTTGTTGTTTTCTTCAATCTGTCTTTTCTGATCAATCTACAGCATTTAGTATAACATAAAAACATGTACAGATTAATGCATACCTATACATATTAATTACCTATATTCAAGAAGTTAAAACATACCGGATAAATGGCAGACACACAATATAATATGTGCATTAGAAATAAACTTCTCAGTTTCTGAGTGCCTCCCGATGCTGATATTTTTCTGTCTCACTCTTTAACATGACAATTTGTAAAACAATCCATATAATAGAAACACAATATCTTGATGATTTACCTATATTTAGTTTTAAGATGACACGGACAATGCCAACTTCCTTGACACTTCTCGTGGGAAAGATCGGTTTATTTAAATTGTATTGCATGCGTATGTTCAATTATTTGCACGTTCTCTTAATTAACACAAAACAGACAGTTGAGATATGTTAACTTGATAACTGTTTGTAAGCGTATTAACACCACGATACATTTAGAACAACCACTACCGGTAAGATATTTAACTTCCACGTTGCATTAACACATTTTTGGATTTGTGTCAGATGCGTGAGATCATCAGTCCCAATCTGACTCGTTTCTTCGGGCTCTGTCTGGACACAGGCAAGGCGTGTGTATTGACCGAGTACTGCGCCAGGGGGAACCTTCAGGTAAACACAGACCAAGCTTCTCATATTCGCTAAGTAACAGTCAGGTTATTATTTACTTATAACCATTTATTGATCATGAACCATTATTTTGTTCCGCTATTGGGTGAATTTCCGCAAGTGGAGACTCGACTGAACTGAAAAATGTAATTTGAATATGTCTTTAAAAAATACTTTCTTAAATACCCTATTTATTACAACTTTGTAAACCTTTTATGTTCTCGCTAGATAAATACCGTTCGTATTCTTTATTCGCATAATACATAACAATGTATAGTACATTTACTGATTGAAACTTTCAGACATGACGTAAACATTATTTATGTATGAAAAATTAATCTGGGATATTCTCTAGGATATTCTTCATAATGATGCCATGAAGTTAGACTGGGACTTCAGACTGTCGCTGATTGAGGATATCGTGGAGGTAACTCGCCATAACATCTCGGGGCTATTGAACAGGGCTCCCTCACTTTTCCAGAGCAAATCTGGTAGAAGTTACACAAATAAGCATTCACATTGCTTTTAAAATGAAACACAGAGCTTAATATATTCGCTATATATTCGCTTATATAGTATATTTCAAAGCACTCGGGGTACGGAATATATACTAAAACGTACACCGGAGTATGGTCGGTGCCTTTAAGCGTACACCAGGGGTAACTTGAAGCCTACTTTAGAGTAACCTGGGTACTTTTTAGTAGTACCTGAGCCGAAAACGACCGATTGAGATAAACACGATTGCTAAATGTCGACGAAGATACTACTTAAAATTACCCCGGGCACCATACTTCAAAGTACCCGCGGTATGGATAATATACCAAATAGTATTCCCCGAGTATGGCCGTATTTTTTTCCGTCACAGGTGTAGCTCGTAGCATACTTAAGAAAACTACTAGATAAAGAGCGAGGTTCCAGCTCTGCGCGCGCATTTCAATAAGCGAGCGGGGTGACAGCGATTTAATTATGCATAATGACGCACTTCCGTGGCTTGAGAAAATGGCGAGTGACCTACCTTGTTTTGTCGGAAGATTTTTATTAATTTAGTATGTGTATGCATTATAATTAACAACGGGTAACTAAAAAATAGATAAATAAATAAAAACATTGTCATTGACATCGAGCGCCTATGGGAGCGATAACAATATTTGTTTTTCTATCAAAGCTTCAAATTATGCATGACAAACACATAATCCGAAAAACGTTGGATTCGTTTCATGCTTAAAAAAAGTTTAACTGTTAAATAAAATCCCTACTTGTCCAAATTACTGTCTCTTTAATCCAGACAGTTCAGCTGAATCTGATGTGTTTCGTCACAGAAATTACATCACATGAGATACGTCATCAATTGCGTAATTATTGAATGAAAATAAAAGAACGGAAAGCTAATTCAATTAAGTGAAGGAACAAAATAGTATGATATGTAATATAAACGATAACACACGGCAGAGCTATGCCAGACGTCTATAATCGGCCATAGCCAAAGGCCCTCGGACCGTTATGTCGGCAGCGGGCCGATTATAGACGTCCGGCCCAGCTCTGCCATGTGTTATTGTCTGAATATCCACGCTAGGTTCTTGCGCTATGTAAGTATGTATGTTGTAAATAAAGGTTATTAAAGATTAGGTATTTGCACCATGTGTGCGAACATGCGTATAGGATATGACAATATCCCATGCTAGTTTCTTGCGCCATGGACGTGTCAATTCTATTTATATATATAATATATATATGACTTCCCATTACTACCCGGCAGATACAGAAGCCGTGTAAGTGTCAGTGGTGCATATAACTGTTGATTTTGTGTGTATAGGGTATGACGTACATCCACACAAGCAGTATCGGTGTCCATGGCAAATTGACTAGCTCGCGGTGCATGATAGATGGGCGATTCTTGCTCAAGATAACCGGATTTGGACTCAAGTGTTTGAATGAAGCCGAAATAAAGAACGAACGTCCTGAAAATGGTGAGGGAAATATGTGGTCTCAATGTTTTCAAGCTTTATTAAATTATACGTCCGTCAAAAGCCAAAGTTTACAAAGTAAGCATACACTGTTAACAAAATAAATAGTTAATGATTCCACAAAATAATTATACGTTACATTATTGTGATATTAGCTATCGTATATCTAACTATAGTGTATATAACATATATTAGGTCTACACTATATTTTTTATGATATTAATACTTTGTACTTACCCAAAGTAACTAATTTCATTTAAGTGAGTCACATGATTATGATACTAGTGTACATAACATAATGTACTTGTTAATACTGTGTAAAGGATGCGCACGTATCAGTTTTTGTTCAAAAGCATGCTCTAAAAATCAGCGCCGTACGCAGGTTTTTTTTAATGAGGAAGGGCGCAACCGGGGAGGATGCGGTAGGGGTCTCCCAATTTGAATTTTTTTTTTTAATTGGGAACTTTTCACGGTGAACTGTAATGCTTTAAAAACATTATTTTGTGATTTAAATTTATGGAATTTAACAAGTAAATCAGCACATTTCCGAAGTATAACGCTTTAAACATTGGTGTGAAATTCAAAACAAAGTTTTAAGCTTGAGATTTAAGAAATGTTTGATCTTTGATGGAGAAGGAAAGCAAACATTGAAATTCAAAAACCAATATTAAGAAATGTATCATAAAGTATTAATGACATATAACCAAAATAATATTTTCTCCTTGAATTCAAACCTCCTCTAAAGCTTCAAAGTAAACTCATAATAAATGTTTATCATCTACTACACATTTTTCCTTTCAAAATCATTAACAAGGATATACCATGACAATCGTCTACAACTCCGACATTAGATTCGACTCTCTATCTTTCTCTATAACCGTGTTCATGATGATTTTTAAGCAACGCTTTCAGATATTGATGTGATTTTTTTGTATTTGAGTCTACCTACATGACCTACAGATGAAGTGTGAAATTCGTTCCGGTCCATTTATTTTTCACGATGTTATTGGCCTTGGACTTATTCTTTCTTTATAAAAACCGTTTCACCGTGTACTGGGTGTAGTTTGTTTTGAAACTCTTTCAGATATTAAGCTGATTTTATGCCTCTGGTATGGTGGCATATAGCATCTGTCCGGTATTTCATTTTCCGAACTGTTCTTTGAAAACGCTTTTGACCTGGTATTTGATGTGTGTGTCTATTTTGAAGTTATAAGCCTTATACTTAGACAAAGAGACTTATCGGTTCAAATGAATGACCTTATCCATATCACCTCTCTTATTGCTTGTTTTTTTTCCACAAATTATTAACGTCACCGTGGTGTAATGGATATGGTGACCGCCTGGCAACCGGGAGATCATGAGTTCGATCATTTGACATGTATCATTCGACATGTCTTACATCGAGCTTGAGTATAGTTTAAGTTTTATGCTTCATGTTTTGTTTAAATTGCTTCTGCATGAAGTTTCACTTGTTATTTTTAATAACAGAATTCCGAAAACGCTTGATCGTGTGTGTATATATAGCTCGCCAACAATTACATTTGTGACATGAAATATGATATCATACTATTTTAGTGATTTCCTGTTTATAGTGTTACCTGTATTGGTTAGAATGCATGTTTTAAATTCAAAAAGACCGCAATAAGTATTCGGTTCAATGACATTTTCAAATCATATTCATGCAAAAAGATCGGTTACCATGTTGGCGAGTGACTATTTGTATACCTGTTATTTGTTCAATTAAAGTTCATTACAATACAGATGTAAGAAAAACGTGAACGTCATCTTACTATTGTGATAAATATTTACTTTTTGTACTGCAATAATAATATTTATTACATTAAGAAAAACATATGAATAAGGCGCTTCAATTTATGTAAATGGAAATAACTACAATAAAAAATGTACATGTTTACATATAGATTTTATATAGTATCAACAAGAAATATTGATATAAGAAAAAAATTGAATATAACGAGGCATATTTTCACATTTAGCATTTTAAAACCCGTTTTACTTTTTATTTCAGGTTCACACCAAGTTTTCAGAAAAATAAGGGACATAATAACAAAACTGGCGAGATTTTACTATTTAAATTATAATCATGCATTACAATACTGGTTATGTTACAAATATGACATTTTTAATACGTGTGTGTCGGTTTCTTGTACATGATTGTTAACTTACGAACTAATGATGGATAATTTGATTTCTACATTAATTCACACGTAACAGACTAGAAAAGATGGTATGTGCACGCATCTTCTCATTTCTGCCCGTATTTTCTGTTGCAATCACAACAAATATTTCCACGTTCATCTACCCCGTACGACGGTGATAGATTTTGTAATTGGTTTTATCGGGAAATAAAATAACTCTTGTTTAACATTCACATAAACTAACTTCGAATTATAGGTATTTTATTATAAATAAATGAATTATCAACTCTACACGGGAGTCGACAGACTTTAAGGTTCAGGGCTAATTTAAATAAAAAACACCTACATATCAAATCCAATCAGCCATAAATGTGCGTCTTCAGACAGATAATTGTACAAAGTTATTAATGACTATCGATTTTAACTAGGCCCTTAGAGGAATTAATAGAGATGGGTGCATTAGAATCGGAAAGAATGCATATCGAAGCAACTGAGGGGACGTATGGTGTTGATCCATGCTTAGTTGAATTCTAAATGAAGATCATTAAATTTGAAAAAAAAAGAATGACCCCACACAACCCCCAAATTATAATGTTAAAACAAATCAACACAATCTTGCTTCAAATAATCAAACGCGATACTTAGTATATCATGATGTAGCTACCTTCAGATCACGATGATTGTCCACGCTGAAGATAAATTGTTCCCGCGTAGTCGTTGTCGTCGTCGTAGTAGTAGTAGTAGTACTAGTAGTAGTACTAGTAGTTGTACTAGTAGTAGTAGAAGTAGTAGTAGAAGTAGTCGAAGAAGTATTAGTAGTAGTAGTAATAGTTGTAGTAGTGTAAGTAGTAGTAGTGGTAGTAGTAGTAGTAGTAGTAGTAGTAGTAGTAGTAGTAGTAGTAGTAGTAGTAGTAGTAGTAGTAGTAGAAGTAGTAGTAGTAGTAGTAGTAGTAGTAGTAGTAGTAGTAGTAGTAGTAGTAGTAGTAGTAGTAGTAGTAGAAATAGTAGTAGTAGTGGTAGTAGTAGTAGTAGTAGTAGTAGTAGTAGTAGTAGTAGTAGTAGTAGTAGTAGTAGTAGTAGTAGTAGTAGTAATAGTAGTAGTAGTAGTAGTAGATGTAGTAATAGTAGTAGTAGTAGTAGTAGTAGTAGTAGTAGTAGTAGTAGTAGTAGTAGTAGTAGTAGTAGTAGTAGTAGTAGAAGTAGTCGTAGTAGTAGTAGTAGTTGTAGCAGTAGCAGTAGTAGTAGTAGTAGTAGTAGTAGTAGTAGTAGTAGTAGTAGTAGTAGTAGTAGTAGTAGTAGTAGTAGTAGTAGTAGAAGTAGTAGTAGTAGTACTAGCACCGACTCCCTCATCAATTTTCAAGTGGTTTCTCTTCTGTTCGTAGACACTCTGTCACCGGAACTGCTGTGGATGGCGCCCGACCCCGAACATCTCCGCGTCTACCCTGCGAGCCGTCAGCGCTCACAGGCGGGAGACATGTACAGTTTCGCTGTCATTTTATACGAGATCTGCACGCGAGCCGAGCCGTTTACAGAGGAATCGTGGTACACATCTACCAGAGGTACGTGCAATTCAGCTAATTTGCTAAAATCGCATAATACAATGTTCATAACACAGTCGCGATTATTAAATTTTCATAACACCGCCTCGACTATACAATGTCCGTACCTCTGCAGCGACTATTACATATTCATAAATGATCAGCGACTATCCAATGCTCAAGTCTCCGCCGCGAAAATGCAATGTTAATAAACTCTGCCGCGCCGTTTTCCTTTGTAGACATTCTGGAAAGGATCAAGCATGGCGGCATCAAACCTACCCGGCCAACCTTGAACGAGAATGAACATTGCACGGAAATAGTGCAACTTGCTCACCTATGCTGGAATGAACTTCCATCGGACAGACCGACGTTCCACACAGTGAGGAAAGTGGTGAAGAACATTAGAATGACAAGGTGCGCTGCGATCTTTACCTGCGTTCTTATTCGCATACTGAGTTAATTTGAGCTAAATTTGTTACATTAATTCTCAGATAAGATCCTACTTATATTTATCTTCCAATTGTGTTGTGGTTTTTTTTTGCAATGAACTTTGAAAACGCATACATCGCTGTTTTCACTCGGGAAACCAAGTAATATATTTTTTGCAATATCAGCGCTTTCAGATTAGGCAACACCACTGTCTATTGCGCTATTTTTATGACAAATTATGTGATATTCATCATAGAAACAACGGCGCGTCCAAGAACGTTCTGGACGTGTTGCTACAGCGCATGGAGCATTATGCCAACAATCTGGAGGGTATGGTCGAGGAGAGGACGCAAGCATTCCTGGAGGAGAAGAAACGATCAGAGGAGCTTCTATATAAGGTGCTCCCAAGGTTAGGACGATTGAACTTTGATTTACTGATTGGATAAGTTTCCTTGTAATAATTGGAACCCGATTGCTCTAAATCGCTTACTCGAGTTATAGGTATTTATTTTAAACTAGAGTAAGTAAGTTACCTAAAAGTTTATGTACAGGAGAAGACACAGGCCTTCCTCGATGAGAGGCAACGCTCAAAGGACTTGTGGTATAAGATCCTGAAAATGTGAGGCCTACGGAATATTTATTACACCAGAGTGCAGAATCAACAGGGTTTCCCGGGTTTAACACACGGGCTGGACAGAATGTAAACACACCGTTAAGAACTTTATTTTATCAAATATCTCAAGTTATTGAAATACATTTGCAAAATTCTTAAGTGCATAAAAGACAGTTTCTTGCAGTTTGTGCCAATATCTTAAGGTATACGTGTATAAAATAAATCCTTGAATACGTATGAAATCGTTGACAAAATGTCACGTTGCGTAAGGCATAAACGTGTACAATAAATGCAGTAGATACCGATTTTTTAACAAGGACACAGGCTTATTAAATAAAGTTATTTGAATGTTTACCACATTGCCACAAGCAGCATAAAAATCGGTATTTGATGCACTAGTTGAAATTCTTAAGAAAAATAATTTTAAAAAGTTATTTGAAATAGAGCACCACTTACCGGTTGATTTACATCCATTAAAGTTAAAAGGGGGAACCCCACAAACTCACGTGATCCTGCACCCTGAAATATGTGTATGGTCATTACAAACTCGAGATGTTTGTTTTTGATGATAATTCTAGCTAACCGAGTTCAAGGAGTAGTAGCTTTATCTTAAAGTGAGATCAGAATCATTGAACTCGTGCAACGGGTTTTAATGAGAATAGTATTAGGCCTTTGAAAACTCAGAGACTTGAACGCCCAGTGAATTACAGTCCAACTTGCTGCGTGTTATACTCAAAAACTTTGTCAGTTCTGGAAAAGTATGCTTATTTGCAAAATATTTAAATAACACTAGTATAAACGTGCAGAAATATTAAAACCAAACATGTTATTGCGTATAAGCTGACAGTATTGCGTTTTGGCTACTTTATAAAGCTGAAATCAACATTAATTAACAAAAATATTTATGATCCGGTAATCTTACCCAGAATAACGGTCTCCGTGGTGTAATGGTAATGGTGTCCGCCTAGCGACCGAGATATTACTAGCCCCACTGTGGAAGCGTTCTTTAGCTCTCCCCCAAAGTCACATGGTACTGGTTCATGGCCCAGGGAACGAACTCGAGAGCGTTTCAAATAAGAACATCGTTCCATCGAGCAAAAATAAAAAAATATAAGCTAACAGATATGCAATCGTAAATGAAATTCATGGTAGTACTTAAATTGACATGCCATGTTGAATTTACAAATTCAGAATTATATAGAGCAGCGTTCTTTTATTTGCAGAAGTGTGGCGGATCAACTGCGGATGGGGCGCTCTGTAAACCCGGAAGCCTTCGAGTGTGTTACCATCTACTTCAGTGATATCGTCGGCTTTACCAACATTGCCGCTGGCAGCACACCCTTTCAGGTCAGTCATATATAATAGTGAAGATCGGTATTACAGACAAGCACTACAAATGTCGCTTAAAGAATGATCAACAGGTTGACGTTACAGATATTATGAACACGAAATATATTTGGAAAATGCACACAATATACCTTAATTACGTAAGGATAAACTTGTTTTATGCAAAAAATAGTAAAATGGTTTTCGGATGATAACTCAAGAATGCTTACGCCTAGGATCATGAAACTTCATAGGTACATTGATCATGACTGACAGATGACCCCTAATAATTTTCAGGTCACTAGGTTAAAGGTCAATGTCACAGTGACAAAAAACGTATTCACACAATGGCTGCCACTACAACTGACAGCCCATATGGGGGGCATGCATGTTTTACAAACAGCCCTTGTTTCTTTATTCCTTTTGTCACATGTTATAAACTATCAAATTTGTATATATTATGCATTTATCTATTAATACATACTAAAAAATGTTGTTTGTTCAACATTTGGATGAATGAGAGTGAATTTTGTAAATAAATGGTTCAATTAGGGGGGTTCAAAACTGAAAATGTAAAAAAATAAATATTGTACGGTGAATTGTATTTAAACTTTAATGATCAATGCAGAATACCACAATACTTAGAAATATGCGAAGAAAGAAGAGAAAATCAACATGTCAACACCCTCAATCTGCGCAGAAAGCGTTAACTTTTTAATACAATTTTCTTTTCTTTCATTTTAATGAATGCCGTTAGAGTCCCGGTATAGCTACGGTACAAAAGAAAACCAGCGCTCTGCCGGAATGCCACCGGCATTCCGCGGGGCTCCGCCGGGGCATTACCGGTGACGACCGGGGTGAAACCGGGGCGTTGCCGTAGCTCTGCCGGGGTCTGATGCCGGCATAGACACGGTGAGTGCCGGCGGTGTAACGGTATACCGGGGCTCTGCCGGGACGCTGCCGGCTTTCACCGGGGCACTACCGGCGACAACTGGGGCTATGCCGGGACGCTGCCGGCTTTCACCGGGGCACTACCGGCGACAACCGGGGATTGGCCGGGATAAACCGTAGCCAGTCCGGGTTGACCGGGACTCTGCCGGGCTGTTGACCGGCTTCAACAGGGGCGGCACCGGGAAATAGTGTGACTGCGTTAAAAAATGTCTTCGCTACGAATCATCCCGGTCCTCGCCGATCGACCGGCGTTGACAAACTGGGATGGACCGGGGCTCTACCGGCAAAAGTAAGACTTGGGCTTAAGTGGATTTTCTTTTGTATACACATTACAAAGGAAGTATGAGTGTTTTCCTGATCTGTTAATTATGTTATAGAAAACTATTTTAGGCTATTGAAAGGTATTTATTTGACGCCAACAATAACAGTTTTTTTTGCGGCCATGTTGTTGTTGTATATCTTCACCGCATATGTAGACGAACCTCTACCAGATCTGTAGAGTTGAACAAAAGGTTATCGTTCCCACAACCAGTATCGCGTTGTCCTCCACCGTCTATGTACACTGTAGTATATGCACAACTATCGTCTTTTCTTGCAGTCTCTGAGCTTCTGCACTCAACCGCTAGGGTCAATCCGTATAAATTCGGACAAAGGGAGAAATTCGGACAAAACATCCTAAATGCATTTTACGTCACACTAAACCTAGCCCCAGGCCATCAGCGCCTACAGCACTTTGATTTTATATTTCAGGTCGTTGATTTGCTAAATGACCTATACACATGTTTCGATGCAATCATAGAAAACTACGACGTATACAAGGTAAGACCAAAATGTATCGATGCATGATTAACATTGATTTACGTTACGGAACGCATATGTTTGTGGAAAAAGAATGTTTGTGTTAAACAATTATAGGTATTTGTGATCATACGACATACAGGTTAATGCATAATCCCAAACATTGTAATTCATTGCTCATTATAACGAAACTTCACCGACAGGTTGAAACCATCGGCGACGCGTACATGGTTGCCTCCGGACTTCCGGAACGCAACGGTAACGAGCATGTGCGACAGATTGCTCTGATGTCACTGGAAATAGTCCACAGTGTATGCCAGTTTGTGATTCGTCACCAACCTGAAGTACCGCTAAGGGCGCGTATTGGATTACATTCTGGTTTGTATAGTCGTGCGCTGTTGTGAACGTGACTAACCAACGAAAATCCGGTTGAACTAATACGTTCAGCATATCATTACAGCATTAATGTCTAGGAACCTAGCTTTTCTGGAGTTATTAGTTTATTACGCGTATCCTTGTAAACAAAGCAATCCATGGATTTGTTTTGTATATTTCAATTGCTAACTAACTTAAGTACTTGCAAAACGGTTGTTACTTCGTTAGATTCTAAATTTCGAAGATTTCGTAAACAGTGCACTGAAATCAACTGGCGTACACTCATTTTAAGTTGGTTGTGGATACCGAATTATAAAGAAAATTGTTTTAAAAGTACACTTTTATTAAGCCATGAAGTATAACTTCTAGCAGTTAGGGAATTTAATTCATGAGTAACACAGTTATTTGATTGTATTCAATATACCAACAATAAGTCAAGCTCATTAGTAATGTGCAACTTCTCTCACAGGTCCTGTCTGCGCAGGCGTGGTAGGACGAAAGATGCCAAGGTACTGTCTATTTGGGGACACCGTGAACACTGCCAGTCGCATGGAGTCCAGCGGCGAAGGTCGGATTTTAGAAATGAGTAACTGGTTATACTTTTAACATTAAACCTCGATTGTCACAATCGGGGCTGTTTCGAGATAGCCTTAAAGATAGTCGGATTTGGCCGATCGATGTTACCACACTGAATCGAACTTTTGCACCTTTTTCTATTCCCCTTTATTGCGCTCAGATTGCTTATGGAGTACCGATTTATGTGGTCTTGTCATATTATCATTGCATTCAAAAGAAAAGAAATTCCCTCCACTCTATTTGCTATGCTGTTTCGGCGAGATTCAACTATATGTAATTATATGTGTCTGTAAATGAAAATTTCGATCTCGAAATAAATGTAAATAGGATCATTAATATGTTCTACTGAATAATAATCTGATATCACTTACACTCTCTTACTCGCACTTTATAAATATGTGGTCCTAAAAGGCATTTTCTATGAGCGTCACGCATATCTTTTCCGGTTTGAAATGATTCCCATTATTAATCGCAATCCAAAGGTTCATTTGAGAAAAACGACCGACATTTTTTTTAATTAAAACAAGTCAATTTCCACTTACGAAGCAAAACCGTTCCTAGACACCTTTATGAGAATGTCAAATATGATCAATCAGACAGTTCAAAAGAAACATAATTATTTTATGAGAATTTATATACAGAAATAAATGATCTTTATATTGACTGCTTCTTATGAAATGCTAATACTTATACATTAAGCCGGAAATAATCGTAAGCTTAGAATGGCTTTCTAATATGTTCAGAGGTTTCTATCACTTTGAAGAGCATCAAAATTAACAAACCACCTGGTCCAAATTGATTTACCTGAAATAATGTCGTAGTATTCTGGGGAAAAAACAGGTCACTCTGTAGTTTCCACATTGAACTTTTCGTTTGTGAAAGAAGAACTGTCAATAACAAAAAAAAAAGTAAATACCTATGCATTCCGAAGGATTACAGACCACAGCGGTTATTTTTGACAGCAATCACTTTATTAAATATTGTAATTAAATGAGCCTGAACAGGACAGAACACATCGTTAATTCCACCCAAGAATTAATAATGTATAATAAAGACAATATAATAAATCAAGACTATGAATTAAATTTTAAACTCTGGAACGATCAACTTTATATCTATTTTTTATCATAATATTTTCACTGCCCTTTCATTTAATTGTTTTCTTGCCGAAATCTTTGATTAAGGTTTTGGCTGTAGACAGAGAGACCCGATCAGTTCATATTTATTAAGTCTGTGTGCTGAAATGTACTCTATAACAATATAACACAAATTTTAAACGCTTAAAGCAATCCTTTAAATTGCATAACATTTACACCAGCGTTCAGGGTTCGTTCAAATGATTTTCTATTTGTAGATGTTCCGGTGTAATCCATTTTATATTTAACAACCTGTATTCCTTCGGTATATATCTATATTGGATTTTTGTATTACAAGCTGCATATGATTTTAAAAGTATCTTTCCGAAATATATTGCACATCTTTGTTGCACTAGACACACTTCAGTATGTTCAAATGTTACTTGTTTGTATTCAAGTATATGTGTATGCGCAAATCCATAGCATTTACTAAAATAACATTTAATGCATGAGTCTCTGCAACCACAGTTTTTTCAACTTTTTAACTTCCGCAAAGGCATCAACCATTTTTAAACATCTATTGTCATAATTCCATCATTTGACGTATTTTTGTATTTTTTTTTTAAAGGCACAATATCTATAAGAAACTGTATGACAAGTTGAGTTCAACTATTGTTCCCCGAAACCAACATCCATTTTGTTTATATCGAAGGAGTAACATGAATATTGTAGAAAATAACTTTGGAACCAGAATATTGAGGAAATTGATGTAAGATATAGAGGATATTTGTTCATTTCAGTGCGTCACTCGTGAAAATATATTTTCTATGATCACTCGTAAAATAACAAACGATCTTACACTGACATGAACATATTTTCTGTTTCTTTTATGCCCCTTTTTCAAGAAAATAATTAACAGCTATTTCCCTATCGCTGAAAAGTTACCCTTTCTCTCGTGGCGGGCCTCAATACATTTCAATAAACAAAATTGCGTCTTTTTTTCGACCAAATGACGTCACTATTCCAGCGAACTTCTCCATATAAACTTTTCAATGATGTAAATAAACAGTGAAAAAAAAAGCATAAAATAAAAATAATTTTTTTTGGATTCGGTGGAACACCGATTTTTAATTCACTCGTGATCATAAAAATCTTGATATGATATTCTAAAAATAGAAAAAGTAGTTCCGAAGATTTGTTATTTTCACCGGTGAAAATAACAATTTGTTTATTTTCACTGCTGTTATTTCATTGGAGAAATATCATATTTAATCATTAGGTATAAAAGCAATCGAGATGTTTATTATCTTTGTCCTCTTTGCCATCTATAATTAATGTTGTAGCATCTGCTAATTGTATTAGTTGTATTCTATGCCAGTGCTTAAATTCAAAACATCAAAATTAATGATAAATATTGTTGTCGTATCAATCCGGGATATGCGTCCATAGTGTTGAACAACTAAAATAACTCTTGGATTTATAACAAACCACAAAAGATTCATAAAATCAGTTGTTCAAATAAAGAATGACTCCAATATATTATCTACAAATTATGTGTTAAATAAAAGGAAAATACTAGTGTGCTACTCATTCAAACGTAGATTATGTAAAACATAAACTGCAAGACTTGTTAATTTATATTTGGAGTTGGAATGTCATAAAAGTGTAATGACACTTGTATCACTTACATTACTTTGGTTTTTTAAAATATTGATAGTTATTTTAATTTTTATTATAAAACCTTTTAAATGGGTCCAAAACAAAATGAAAAGTGTATTTGTCCTGTAATAAAACGCTTTATGTAACGAAAAACGGTGAAACGGTAACCCCGACAAATTTGAGATAAGCGAAGAAGCCATCGCAGTTAAACAAAAACTCATTTATCAAACAATTATTTAAGTTTTATTTAAAATATATATATACATATTATGCAATGTTTAATTCAGATTGTTTACATGTAATACTTTTGTATCTTTGATTAGGATGTTTTTATTATGTATAATATATATTTTGCAATTATTATTTATTTGGTAGTATTTGTAATCGAATCATTTGCCTTGTTGAATTGGTTACAAGTGGCTAGTAGAGTTGCCCTTACAACCATTTGTCATGTCTTTAATATCAATACTCAATCTGCTCCATTATATATGAAGGAACATATTACCTTAGCTAGCTCTGTTCATAAACACAAAACTAGGTTCATAGCCAAGGCTCTTAAATGTACAGATTCTGTTAAATGTGACGAGAATCCCTTCTACTTTATAGAGTGTAGCCGTTACACCATCCCTAAGGTAAAAGGGTTTGGTAAAAGGACATTTGCCTAAAGGGGATGCACTTTGTGGAATAATTTACCACAGAATACTAGAGACTCTGTAATATATAATAACTTCAAGTTCAGTACTAAGGAACATTTTATTGTTCTACTTGATTCTTAACCATATTTTTATTTTTTTAAATTAATATTTTGTGTGTCTGTAGGTTGCTCAGATTGATTGTTTATTGCTTGTTGTCACTTTATTTTTACAAGCTTTAAAAGCTAAATGCATGTCCTTCTCAGCATTATTTTAGAATAGTTATAGGTAGTAAGTTTTAATATTTTAATACTGAATAATCTCAAACTAGGTGCAATATAGATGTTTTATGTTATTTATAGTTGTCTTTCTTAAAGTTGACTTGATGAAGTTGCTCAAATCAAAATTGAAGTACATGTGTGTGTGTGTGTGTTATGCTTATATTGCCATGTATTCTGCCATTATATATTGAAATCAATCAATCAATCAAATCAATCAATCATTTTGTCAGGTATAGCTTAAGTCAGAAACCGCCAACGTATGATTACCAAGTGTGTTTAGCCAATAAATCAATAGTATTGTCAAGCTCCAGAAATACTTTAAAATTACCAGTAAGTAAATACAGATACTCCATCAACATTATTTTTATAAACCACCATTTTTCGATTATTCTTTCATTGGTGAATAACTACACTTTTCTCTCATAAACTAGGGTTTACCTTGAAAATAAAGGCATAATAACGACCTCAAAAATACGAATGTTAAACTATTAATTATCAAACAAACAGCTCTGTATTCATAGTTGTAACACAATTCGAACTATATTTTGTATCGAAAATGATATGAATGTTGTTTATGGAAATGAATGATAAGCAATTGTTTAATTCAAATTATAAACAGTATAGTAGTATAGTAAACGACAATCACGTACTATATGGGCATTGGCATGTGCATTAACTATTAAGATAATTCAATCTGCATTTATTTAACTGCATTTAAAATCTTGTTAAAGAGTTGATATCTGATATATATATTGTTATATTAATTTGGAGCACAATTATTCATAACATTTCAGCACGAGCCGATCCGTGATATGTCATTTGAAGTAACTTTTATTGTTGATGTAAAATACACAATATAAGTATTTGATACCGCACGAACTTATGTAAGGACATTGAAAAACTGGGCATTTCTAATAGTAGTAGTAGTAGTAGAAGCAAAAGACGAAGAAGAAGTAGAAAAAGTACTAGCAAAATTAGAAGTAGCAGAAGTAGTAGTAGTAGTAGTAGTAGTAGTAGTAGTAGTAGTAGTAGTAGTAGTAGTAGTAGTAGTAGTAGTAGTAGTAGTAGTAGTAGTAGAAGTAGTAGTAATAGTAGTAGTAGAAGTAGTAGTAGTAGTAGTAGTGGTGGTAGTAGTAGTAGTAGAAGTAGTAGTAGTAGTAGTAGTAGTAGTAGTAGTAGTAGTAGTAGTAGTAGTAGTAGTAGTAGTAATAGTAGTAGTAGTAGTAGTAGTAGTAGAAGTAGTAGTAGTAGTAGTAGTAGTTGTAGTAGTAGCAGTAGTAGTAGTAGTAGTAGTAGTAGTAGTAGTAGAAGTAGTAGTAGTAGTAGTAGTAGTAGTAGTAGTAGTAGTAGTAGTATTAGTAGTAGAAGTTGTAGTAGAAGTAGTAATAGAAGCAGTAGCAGTAGCGGTAACAGTAGAAGTAGTAGTAATAGTAGTAGTAGTAGTAGTAGTAGTAGTAGTAGTAGTAGTAGTAGTAGTAGTAGTAGTAGTAGTAGTAGTAGTAGTAGTAGAAGTAGTTGTTGTTGTTGTTGTTGTTGTTGTTGTTGTAGTTGTTGTTGTTGTTGTAGTAGCAGCAGCAGCAGCATCATCATCAGCAGCAGCAGCAGTAGCAGTAGCAGTAGCAGTAGTAGTAGTATAAGAATCTGAAACAATTATAACGTTGCAAAACTAAAAACCAATCGCAAAATTAGATTCGAGCCGATATTTCAATTGGATTGTCATTCCGGAAAAAACACTTTACCGTCAGTCTCCACGATTTAAAATGTTATATTAAAAGTAAACGTATTTTTGATTTAATACGGCTTTGTGTTTTGTTGAAGAGACATTTTGTCAAAATGTCACAATGCAAATAAACAAACGCGAGTAGTAGTAGTAGTGACTTATATATAATACTGAATCTGCAAATAGGCCAATATGCCATTCGATACGAAACAAGACTCATTCCGAACATTTAGTTATCAACAAGTGTATAGACATAAAACAATTTTAGATGTGTGTTAATAGATGTATGCAGTCCTAAACAATATATCAATACGCATCAGATATACACCAGCTGTTTGCTTTAAATTATGGGTTATGTTTTATTTATGTGGGGTGGCGCTACGTAAATGATAAAACACATACAATGTCCTCCACTACTTATTATTGATTCTCGTATAAACTACCTGAATGAGTGTCTTTACAGCCATGAAAATACATATCAGTGAGGCCACTATGGGGCTTTTGTCATCGGCTTCCTTCACAATAGAAGAGCGAGGAATGATCGAAGTCAAGGTAACATAGCACATGTGTTTATGTTTTTTATATCTATCATCGCATTATGATTCCAATGAATAACCCATTCGAGAACGGAAATGCGAACTGTAAAATATATAAAAAAATGTTAACGGTAGTGTATTGCCGAATAATTTTTTTTTCAGTAATAATACACCGCCCATAAAAGCGAGATCGTCAATTTGATTTATTATTCGTGCATATGTAATGTAACTTATAATGCAAACATAGTTAGAATTCTTTACCTGGAAACATATTGTTCACGTAAATCTCAATTGGTGCATTTTCTTTTTTCTGCTTTTCTGGTTTTGAAAAATAGTATTTGTTCGTTTGTTTTAAAAATTGACCATGTTGTATTAGATGAATGAACCAACAAATGAATGAATAAACGAAAGAACGAACGAACGGCTGAATGAATGTTTCACCTGTTTGAATGTTTCAAAATTTCTTCCATCTGCAAAATAATTGTTCTTAACCCTGCGTAAAACAATATAAATATTAATAAACACACTCTTTTGCACGTTAAATAATAACCTTATTCCATATATTTTCAGGGAAAGGGGCGAATGCGAACCTACTGGCTTGTGAACGAGCTTGATACTCAGGGGAAGTAACAAATGAGATAGGAAACCGAAACCACTTGCAACGGTTACGTCCCCTGGCTGTTAATAGCTATTTATTTATTTCTAATAAGGTTGGTGTAACACCACCCGTACATGAGTATCGTTGTGCTGTTGTAAGTTAATGGACTACACTGACATTAACATAAAAGAAGACAAAGGGAACACATCACAATTTCAAAACCTTAAATTATGACCAAAAGACTTAAACCGCATATCATCACGTGGTTTCACGATTGGAGCTCGTGCCGTTAGTTTCCATGTAGCAAACTAGCTCCCAGCCTACCTTGAACATATACAGAACATACAGGATTCTGCACGATCATGCTGAATAACGCTATGACCCATGCTCGATACCAGTATGTTAGGTTTTGTCGTGATAATTGTACGTGTCATTAAAATAATAAAAACCTTTGACGGGTAAAGATTATTTCTCAAGATTAATGGGTGAACCATTGTTTTCCATACGCATCTGGGATATTTAAAAGCTTCTTGAAGCTAATTAATGTTTTACAGAAGTAATAGGTCTTCTGTATAATACGTTGATATCCCCCCCCCCCCTTTGAAAAGTGGAGGGATATAGATTTGGTGTTTCAAAGTTCGGTTATGTACTAAGTTGACACAATTCATACATGTCTGTGTCAATGATTTATCTTTATATTACATATATACATACGACAAAAACAACTTGTCGAAGGGAAGCAGCAAGTGTTGAGTGAAACATTTATGTAATGCAAACACTCTTATATATTTACACAGAAGTTTTAGCAAAGACAGCTGGCTGTCGAGTTTGGATTTGTTTTTAATATGGGCCCACATTTTTCTCTTATGAAAGGGCCCTTATGGCACTTTTCCTCAAAAGAGCAGATGTGTTTACTTGTCCCTGATAAACAGGGGATTAGCGCTAATTCACTCGCAAGCGGAGATAAGCCCCTTTTTAAAAGGTCGTTATTTTAACTTTATTTTTTGAACATATGAACGAGTAATGAGAAAACAAACACAATCAATAGTTTGACCGCAACAGTTGTGTGTTCTATAAAACGTGTTAAACCGTTTGATGCACAATATTATAAAGCAGTTTGGGAATCATAATAATTGCCACGCGTGCTTATTAATAATCTCGGCGTATTTGTCGATAATTAATAAATGGCAGTATGTTGCGTGGATCTCAGAATGAAGGAACATTCAGGAATTGTTAGGTAGTGTACACAAGAAAAGAACACTATTTAATTACTTGAATAATTTCCAATTATATATTAATTTTCTGTGGATCATAAACAAGGGAAATCATAATAAATTGTAATATTTAATATTGTTTTAATAAAACTGTATACAAAAAAGGTAATTTTAACGCGGCTTATAGCCAGCTTGAGCGACTTCAGGTGTAAAATGTACGGCTTATAATACAACAACAACAACATTTCTAATACAACATATATGTTTACGGGGAAAAAATGTGAACATTGCAATGAAAATATAAGGTCCATCTTGTTATAAATTAACAAATGCATAATATGCTTAATATATTCCATTCCAAATAATCGTGAACAGCACCGTAGTACCAACATTTCCGGTGTATTCCTGGTAGCAAATGAGATGTAACATACACAATAGAAGCGCACAAGTGTTGTTATATCACCCATCTCGAGTCGCTCGTTTTAAAAATAGTTCTGAAAAAGGACCGAATTAAAATACAAAGTTGTGCATAAGAATTTTTTTTCATATATCATTGATCAAAAAATATAAAACAAGTTTAGTTTCACCGCATACATTTGAAGTTCCTTCTTCACTTGCAAGTTAACCGCGTTTGCACAAATAAATATGCCATAACCATACTTCAATTGAGGGTTTAAGATGTTTCATGCATTTATTTAAAAAATCGTTTTTTATATACCACTTTCATAAACTGCGTACAAGTATAAATAACATGTAGTATATCATTTGCAACGGAATAAATCGGACCCGAAATAGTTCACACCTATCTGTTGATATTTCTCATCTACGTATGGATAATCATAAAACATTTATAGAATAGTTTAACTGTACAAACGTTGGTATAAATATTAAATAACTTTGGGTATGCCATTATTAAAGACATATCGGAATAAACACTTTGTTTGCATGGTAACTGCACATATCAGGAGGGAAATACTCACCAACCCTTGGAATTTAAAACACGTTGTCTAAAAATTATGAGACACGAAGAATTTCGTCTTGAAAACTAACGATTTTATTCACATTTTTACATTCTTTAAATGTCATTTAATGTATTTATTAACAACTTTTTACTATTTTGAAAATTATAAATAAGTTTTATAGCAAAAGAGGTGACCAAAAAGTTAGGCTTTCGCGGGAATCGAACCCGTGAGATTCCAAAATTCTAAGATTTACATAAACACTATTTAGCCCTCTGATATCATGTGATGAAAATTAGAACAATTATCACCAAACGCTTTCCGCTTTTCTGCACAACAAAGGTAGTCAATCACTTTCATATTATAATTGACCGCTGTTGAAACTCGAGACAAATTTTTTTTTTGCTTAGTTAACAAATGCGATAATTCCCGTTATTCGTTCAGGCCGAATTTAGGGAAATTTATTTTAAATGTTATTGGCTCTTGATAAAGTTAAATTCCATAATTATGTTTCGTTAAGCACATTCGAGAAGAAGTACGGCTCAATTTGCACCGGTACGTGTCTGTCAAACAATTCGAACTAGCTCCTGCTCGATTCAATTTCTATGTCCGGGATGATTCTTCAAAGTACCAAATATCTTTATGATTTTTACATCATGAGAAAATTAGCATATTGCATAGCGTGTACAATTTATGGTAACTTTCGTTAGTCCGGCGTTTACGAATAAAAAAGAAAATGCAAGTTACCTCAGAATTTTCTAGATAAAATAGGTTTGTTTAAGTTTCGGCAAATACGAGGCGATTTTCATTCTCCAGCCTGATATATATGACTTGTTCGACGTACAGATCTAATCAAATGTTGCCGTAATAAAACATTTTGTGACGAGGCTGATTTAATTTTTGTTGTTTCATTATCATAACCACTGGGTAATACAATTCATGTTATATGCGCGTTTTTGCTGTTGTTTTTAGTTTTAAGCAATATGTAAAATGCAAGTTTATAAAACTGTAAGTATGACACGTATTGGGTTTCATTGAACAAAAAACGGGTTAAAACTTCGAATCCTTACTGATCTAGAAAGATTAAACTTTTGGTGACAGTTTTTTACAGTTAATATACAGGGTATGTAACTACTTCGTTTCAGTTTTTTAAATACTTTATGCTGGATGCTATGTATTCGAGACAGTGTACATAATGTAAACCCGGTTCGTGTTTGCACTACTCCAATTTAGTATTTCGATTAGAAATGTTTTAATGCATTTTTGTTATGAAAGGTTAGCTTACTTTCGATGCACATGTTCAGTGCTTTAACTTAATTAAACCAACTGTGTAAAAAAGGTTGCCTTATCAGTTTCGTGCTCGTACTAATTCACTTCGCCCTATTTGGTCTGTTTTAAAATTTTAATAGGACAACCATTTGAAACCTAATCAGTGAACAGTGTTAGCATAATAATTCAGGGTTCCGATATTACAACAAAACATGTAACGTTTATATTGAGTATTATCATGAGTTTTTTCAATTATCCCTTATTTAAACCATCATTACTAAAGACATTTTCATATGAAAGTGGTATGCCAAATGGCTTCTTATTGATGCCTACTTTTTCAAAAATAAGCATTAGTTCTCCTGTGTTTTGATTTCTGGTATAAGTCTCTGGCATTAACACATATTAGTATCTCTTGTACGAGTAAATACATACTTGGGAATGCCAGAAATAATAACTATTTAAACGAGTTTTGAGTCCCCTTTCTACAATTTGTGTACCATGCCTCCTTGTACCATTTTCCACAACATTTTATTAAACTTTATACAAACAGGTGTTTGCTTCTAAAACGACATTTTAGTATGTCTTCACATATCTTGGAATGTTTCACGCGAAACATGCTCATATATTTATCAACAGTTTTCCACAGTTTTTTTCTATTTGAATAACTATGGAAAAGGTTCAACCGAAGGATTATTACATTGCGTTTGTGTTTATGTATGCTTAGCGGTTTATGAAATATGAAATGATGTTCAAATGCAACATTTTTGGAAAGTGCACGACGGACGTTTACCCTACCAAGAAGCATGGCAAAATGTGCTAAAAAAACTCACACTGAGCTCACCTTGTTGTGCACAGGTCGGTTAAAAAAAGAAACTGCTACACTGTACATTTTAGCGAGTCATTTCAAATTGAAACAGACGTTTTATCACTAGTTTTGTGCAATAACAAACTTCAACACTTACTAGTATAAAATTATAAATAAAACATGTTCGCAGTGATTCTTATTATAACGTACATGTTTTTCTTCAGTACTTAATCATTCTTATATAATAAGACTTTATAGTCGATTGGGTTTATACGAATAATGACAATTTACATGTTTTTTACATGTACAAGAATAAACATCGATGTTAATAGATGCACATATTTTTTTTCGACTGTTAAAATATTTTTCATTGATTGGCTATTTGGCGATGCCAAATAAACGGCATTTCCTTTCTAAGAGAGGTTTATTTTACATGAAATATTATTTTAAAGTATTTTAATCCATCTAAATTAATAATAGCTAGCTATAATTATCTTAAATGGAGAACAGTGTCATACATATGGCGTTTTCAACAATACACGAAACACATGTACTGTGAAATAAAACTTCGGTTCTGATCTGCAATGTGTTCTTCTTGGCATGTGCAATAAGCAAAGTTATGCGAATTATTTGTTTAAAAATGAGTATTGTGTGTAAATTAATAAACCACATGGCCTTTCCGTTGTTTTGTTCGTATATGCATCACATACATATGTTCTTAGTTAGTTACAACTGATATGCTGAATTCAGACTAATCACGCAAAAAGGACGTGGATGTCTTACACTCGTTCCTTATTGCTTCAAATATTGTGCGCTCGTTTTTAAAAATACATATTTTATTGAACAATTTGAGGTTATCTTTATAGTTCTTGTACTAGTGCCTCATAACTCGCTGTTTATGTAAAAATACTTTCTATATATTTTTAGAGCTCAAACAAGCTCAAAAAGGCACATACAATACATGTATAGCATTTAGATATTTCAACTCAGGGTTGTCCCTGTTTTGAAAATTCTGGCACATGTTTACAACTGATATGTAAATTCTGGAACATGTGTTCCCCTGTGCTTAAGGACCCTTGGGAAAATCCTGCATAGGACCCCTAGGGCGTGGCCAATGTTTGTCTCAAGTGGCATAATTTGTACAAAAGTAGTACTGGACTATTATTTGTAAGCTAAAGTGACCTTCATATGCACCTAAACGGAACTGTTTGGATAAGTTTCAAAGAAGGACAGCCAATGATCATTCCTGTGAAGTGTTGTTAACATGTCCGCAGAGATTTAGGATCGGATGAAGTTCAGATGTACAGCCTACGGACGACAGACGACGAATGATGCTCACCCTGAGCTTAAAGCATAGCAGTCATGACGACCTATACCAGCGTTTAACTGACCATTCATTTAAACTGAGGTATCTGATAGATATTCGTATATACATCTGGGAAATGCTGCCTTTATGTGATTTTATACATTAATAATGCTTTACAAAGGTACAGACAATGCATATGTACTTGGTTATAACATTCACATTGGCATTTTTTATTATAATACCTTGCGGAGCATTACAAGGAAAATGGTTAGGGTTCTAAGTGTTATAACCATGACGATCATGTGTCATTCCGGCCGCATTTCGTTATTTACATGATTTATTTAAAATTTCTTGATTCAGCTATTAATCTATTTCTATATACGCACAGATGCAACGGTATTATTGAATGCACTAGGCGTGGAGGCACGTTGATTTAGCGTTTGACTCGAAATCGAACCTTTTGCGTTTGATATGTACAGTGACAGTTCTTACAGAAACTTGTCACCGCCGTGTAAAATAATTTCGTGTGTAAATCCAATTCTAAATATTCTTAATTAGTTGAACTGGACAGAAATCTAAAAATGACCTGATGGAACTTACTTTATATGATATTATGCAATCGTTTATTCTAGGAATATTTCAAAGAATGTTCATTTAGCGAGCTTAGACTAAAACAAATAAATTAGATAGTACAGTCGATATGTTTGTTTGATGGCTATAAATTGCCGGCATTTTAAATGTTTCGTTATTTAATATAATATCATTTATCGTTATAAATCGATCACTACCTTTTGTAAAATGGAGAAACGATTAAACCACATAATATTTAAACTTTCCTTACATTTATGTCAGTAATAACGTATTGGTTATCGCTAAAAAAAATCTATATAATGCCAAGTACTTTGTGATACTCAGGTCCAGTAGGAAACGAAGGGTGATCACATACCTCAAATATAGGTACCGAATAAAGCGAGTATTAAAACGTATACGATTGTAATACCAAAATCTTATTTTGTCAATTTTTAACCACTATATGAATATGATAGCGGAATGTTAAATACAATTTATGAACTATCTCATAGTCGTAGCTTTATTGAAATATTGTTTACTTCAACGAAATTCAAAAGTGTCTTGTTCTGAGAAAACTGGGCATAATTCATGTGCGTAAAGTGTCGTTCCCGATTAGCCTTTGCAGTCCACACAGGCTAATCAAGGATGACACTTTGCACTTAAACTAAATTTTCGGTAAAAAGGGACTTCCTATAAACGAAAAATACCATTAAGGCGGAAAGTGTCGTCCCTGATTACCCTGTGCGGACTGCACAGGCTAATCTGAGACGACACTGTACGCACATGCAGTTTGCCCAATTTTCACAGAACAAGACACAGACCAAGTTTACGCTGATACCGACACGTTTACTCGTATTTGATATAGAACCAACAATTGTATCAATGAGGCAGTTTAACACATCTGCACAGAACATTGTTTAAAATATAGGTAATATTATTGTGTTTCGAAGCATTCATAATGATAAGACCTATGTGTAACGCAACAATTAAAAATGATGACAAATAGTTGAAGTGAACATATATAATATGTGTATATATTAAAAAACTGTCATTGCTGTATATTTAATCTCCATATGCACGTTTGCACATTTTATCCCCTTTTCAACGCGCCATTGACGGTATAACACCTTATGAAATATACTAGCCTGTATTCAACACTGTGGGATATACCTGTCGCGTGAATGGACTATTTTTAACTTTACCACTGAATGATTTTTCATAAGAAATAAAGTCGAGAAAACTTAAGCTTCAAAATTATACGACCTTCAACCTGTAAATCTAGTCATATGACATAATTTTTCGCCATCCGTATAATGATGAATCAGCTGAAAATGACACTTATTGCATAATTTTCCCCCAAAAAAATTGACGATTTATTATAAACGCGACTTATTTTACATGTACATGTACTGTATGTCGACATATTTGAATTGTCAATTTATCACATTTTCCTTATTTTGTGTAATGTGCATTGTTTATAACCCATGCATATACTTTTGACATTTAAGAATGTACAACAAGCCATACAAATATCGCACAATTCATAAATAATCTGCAATATTTGCTTTCCGATTTAATTCACGTAAGGCATAGAGCTGTGTCAAGTATAAGATGGTAAAAATAGCACCACACTGAAGGTCGAAACGTCCCGTTTTGTACACGGGTATTATCCACTCATTTATTTGTTTTGTAATGGAATGTTTTCATTCTTTGTGTATTTATATATTAAATTATTTTCTTGTACAATAAGCGCATTTACAATAGACAATAAAAAATTGTGCAAGTTTAAACATAATTATGTTTGTATGCAGAAATCTGCAAATGCAACAGAGTTTACCAACGGCTATTATTTGATATAACTGCTCCGGTTCATTTTAACAGCAGTAATGTAGAGTAGTACATGACGTAGCGTGTAACGAAGAAGAAAGTTTATTGAGTTCGTAAACTCATTCGAATATAGTGATAGGATGGCATAAGGGTCTAAAGACCCTAGATGCAAAATCGTCAATTATTGAGTTAAATGGATTATTAGATGGATTTTAAAGGATAATTAAAGGTAAGATACTAGTTCGAATGTGTTTCGCTTTTTTTGTACTTTTGTCGTTCCCTGTTCTCGGGAAAATGATTTTAACATGGACGCCATTGATGCATCGGATCACACACGGCATACCCATAACATTATATAAAAACACGTTCTGCGCGTACTTAAATTCGTCGTCCGAAGTCGGAAAACATATTGCCCTGTATATTAGGTCAAATAAAGTGTCAGTCGCTGCAATTGTCTGTTTACTCGTCGAAATTGTCAAGGTCGTCGACGGTGTACATGTATGTTGACATCGACATCATTTTGTCAGGAGACAATCGCCGCCATATTGGATTTTGATCATTTTCTTTCGAAAATAAAATGAATTATAGTGAAGTAAAATCTTCTTTTTGCGGTCGTAATGTGTTACAATTCGGATACTGCGTTAAATTGAATCGAGTCATATGGTGATATATTTACTTGTTTTACCGTTTGTGTGTGAATTTTTTTAAGACTATTTTGCGTATCAGAACAAACAAATTTATATCACTATGCATGGTTACATTCGTTAGATTTTAAGCGCTTTTAAGACTGAATTAAAATTATTGTTAAGGTTATTAGATCTATTTATGTTTAAAGTCACGTTAAAAAAAATCAAATGGGATAAATAGAATACTAGGATTAGCGTTGAATACAGAGAAGTTTATGTTGCTCGGCTCAAACACCGAAAGCGCTCGCCAAGGCTCGCGCTCCCGGCGTGTTAAGACTCGCAACATAAACTTCTCTGTATTCAACGCTAACCTAGTATTCTCTGTGTAAACGCACAGTAAAGAAAGATTCGTAATGCTTTTACAGATGGTCGTCGTGTCAGCCTGAAATAAAATATCAACATATATTATTGCGGTATTATTTATCAACGTAGAAATACTTAAATTCTAATTAAACTAACATAATATGAAAACGAACATACATATACAAGTATCTCAGGAATATAATAACGTTCAATTAATTGATTTGTATGTTCCATTTAATAATAAAAAATCCTTTTCGAGTCATCAAAATGTATGAACAACGAATGATGTTGTATCCGAACGCAGTTCTTTTCTTGTTGTGCATTTGTTGCTGAAATACCATTGTTACACACATCTTGCAACATTATTTTGTTACTGTTTAAACTCTCAAATGTAATTTTGAAGCTCCAAATCTAAAATTGATTGTTAATTTGGGTGTTTATTCGCATAACATACTGGTGGGCTATATGCTTTTTAACACGTTGGTGCTGAATAATTGTGTTTTTGTTTTTGTTGCATTAAACTAATTAGCTTTTATAATCTGAAGGAATTTGTGAAGCAAATTTTCTTTCCTAATGTAGTATCCACGAAGCTTAACTATCCGGTGTTAAATCATTGTTTCCTAGAAAAATATTGTTGTTTACCAATTATTCCTATGGCCTGATGGTGTATGCAATTGGTGTTGCAAAAGTCTTGATCACAACACGATCTGCAACGTGGCAAAAAACTTAAGAGCTCCGTTCCCAATAGCGCTGCACTGAAAATTCATTTAGTATGAATCAATTGACCTTTCGACAGCGAGAGTGAAGCCACGCCCCCCGATTTCAAGGGAGGTCACTCCGCCGAAGTCCGTCATAAAACTGGCTACGCGAATCGGTACGTTGGAATATATTCACAAAGATTTCGGCCCAAATTACATGAAATGTTTCTATTGCTATCATGTTTTATTTAAAATGTGTTAAATGTAATGTATTAAATAGGTGTTTAGCTCACCTCAAAGATATAGTACCAGAAAGGCCGTTTACCAAAAAGGCTTCCCAAAAAGTCCGCATCAGTGAACCAAAAACGCCTCATGGTATACCAGAAAGGCCATACAATATTTTTATTATCATTGAATAGTTATGCTGAATATAATTATCATATCTATGAAATAGTCATAACTTTTTTATAAGTCTACTTAAAAGTCGTTAATCTATAGTCAAAGTCGGCCAATTATCGCAAATTATCACATACAGTATGCATTGTCGTTTGTCACAATACTTTTCATTGAGTAATAGATGTTTCAGTTTTTTAATTAAAAGCCGTTAATTTTGCAACCGATGGCAATATTGCAAATGTGGCAAAGGTAAGTAAATTTATTATATAAGAAGACAAAGAACGTTATATTGAAATCCGATATAACACATATCTATAATGCGTTTGGTCAAAATGACCCATGAGCATTGTTATAATCGTGTAACATAGTCAATGTCGTCAAAAAAGTAACATACACAATATATTATTAATTTCCTCTTAAACTATTTTTTGCAATGTTTAAAATATAAGAAGTTGAAAGAATTTTCATGTACAAAAAAAAACTCGCTAATCAGACTGGCTATCAAAGTGTCAAGGGTCATTCACAGTTTGCGGCATCTGTTTTGATAACGGATTAGTAGAAAGCCCACATATGGTGTAAAATGACATTTATTGGCAACTATTGATAATTACATGCGCATTTTAAAATAGTTTCTTAACTTTTAACGATATACAACTAGCTACATTAAATTCGGAAGATTTAAACCGAAAGAAATAAAAATGCTCTATTTTATGTGATATTATTAAAAATTATAACTGATTGTCTTTATTATTACGCATTTCATTAGCATTAATAATCTAGTTAGCAAAGTTTAGAATATTTTTTTATTAGCCGACTGCATTAGAATGTCAAATTTATTTAACGTTAGCCACCTTTGAAAATATGGTTTTAAATGTTCCTTTCTAATTTCTCTATATAGAGGAAAAACAAGTAAAAAGTGATACTCGTTTTCTATAGCGTGTCCGGTGCAAAACTTACATATTCTATTTTCGCGTAGTATCTTATTATGACGACCTTAGAACAAACGTCGAGGTGTTTTGCTTTCGGGCGATAGCTTAATATGTTGAGATTAAGCTGTTCGTTGAGACGACTACAAAGACGAATCCAACGTTTGCATTTTTTAAGATTAGTACCCGGTTAATGGAACGGAAAAAACGTAGTTCCATCTTTTAACCGTTCTGGATACATTGTGTCTGAATAACAAGTGCCATAACAGCACCTTTTAACCATTTTCTTTGTTTAAAACACAGCATTACGTATAAGCTTATGTGACAAACAACGGCGAGTTTGACGGACAAAATGGCGGATAGAAACGGGCCTAATCTATGCAGTAATCTGATTGGTTAATAAGCCTGTCAATCAATCGGCTGTCGAAAGGTCAATTATGACTGAGTTATGACTCTATTATTATCTAGCTATAATATTTCAATAAATGGGTTTTGTTACCAAATATGTTCACTGATCATTATGAATTTTATAATTTTATCAATATGGCAGCCATTTTGGATAAACAGGAAGTTGATTTCCTGATGCTGACATAAGTGCACTCTAGGTAGTTAACACTAGCTACAGTATTTTTTACAGTTTAGTCATATGAAATAATTTGTTAAATACTCATAATCAACCACAATTATTTTATAACAAGGTAATAGTCGTCTTTAGAAATGATTTATTTATTTAATTGATATGTATTTGACTATTGTTTAATTGTAATATCGTCAGAAATATCATTTAAAGATGAGTGACATTTACCGTGTCAAGAACGCTAAAATTCTATTGTGCACTCTTGCGCGCATTACTGAGCGTTGTTTGTGCGCTTTTTGTGCACATTTCATATGTGCGCTTTTATGTTTATATTGCACAATGCTGTTTATGCGCTTCTGGACAGTATATAAGGCACTAAAATTTGTCATTCGAGGACTCTGAACTTTGTTTTCCTTGGTGTGAGACCTATTTTATTTTTCTTATATAAGCATTTTAAATACAGTTTTCAATAAGACTTAGCTATTAAAATTAAGACTGAATTTTATAAATTGCATTTATCATCTTTTTAGGACATTATAAAACAGAGAGTGCAAATACTCAACATGATACATATATATTGCTGTATTGTAATGATAAGAGTCTAGAAATAATCTGTCTGTTAATTAATATATATATTGAAAGTTGTTATTAATTTATTTGTTATGAATGAAATTCTGGAAATGTTATTAATCTTGAGTTTATATTTTTTGACAATTTTAAAACAACTGAATAGGCAAAATGTTATTCTTTTACGACGTTTACTGTTTATCGGAGTTCATTTTAGTTCTATGTTAAACTTGAACAAAAGCTTCAAGTTTGGAAAAATTAAAGAAAAATCACAGCTACCGCTCGGCTCGTGACATAATTTATGGTGGCAGCGAAGTGGAATCTTTGATTTCTACAAAGATTCAGCGATTGAATCCAGTCTTCGAAAGCAAAATGTCAGTCTCCGAATCAGATTAAGAGAATAAATATTCTTAAGAACAGCAGCTAACCAGCACTCTGAAGAACCATATCAAGAAAATAAAACAGCACCAATATCATTTTTTATGACCATAAAACAAAGTAAAGCTCAAGAACGGTTATTGTGTAAAATAATTCTTGTTAAAATTAGTCTGTTATAAGAACTGAACGCTTTATAATAACATGTAATTTCGTAAGCTAAATGATGTCGGTGAAAATGTCAAACAAGTTTTGAATACATTTATTCGATCGTTAGTTCGTTAATATGCTAAGGCGATGAACATTACACACAAACCTATAACATACATGGCCCTTTTTCAGTGGGATTTTTTGCTGGTTGGTCGCCATACGCAGTGTTATCTCTGTGGACGATGTTTAACGACGTTTCCAAATTGTCTCCAACTGTGGCAGTCTTTGCACCAATGTTCGCTAAGTCTGCTTTTGTTTGAAATCCATTAATTTACGCGTTGAAGAACAACGAACTTCGGAATGCTCTGTTCAATAAAGTTAGTCGTAGTTTTAGGCAGAATCTGTTGACTGGAACCGGAAACGAAAGTCGAGAACGGAAGCGAAATGGAAATATTCAATCTACACCTGCACGTCCAATCGAAAGTAACGTTTACTGACTGGATCTGTTGTGTTTTACAATCTTAATAGCAAGCGTCGGATAGGTTTATATAATGTTGAAAGTAAGCCACAATGAACCGTGTATCAAGATGGACGTAAAATAAGTAGCGACGGAACTTTCAATTACTATGTTTGATGGAGAAAGAGTGATGTTGTATTTATTTAAAAAAACGATGTTTAATCATTAAAGTTAATTTCTGATGGAAAACACAATTCAGCTATTATATTCATAATATTTATTTTCGGTTGAAGCTTTGTATTGTACTATAAGCAAATTAAAGTGACAAAAAAATGTTTCTGTTTAAATACCCAGTCTAATCAGTCATTTAGCAATTCGACCCATCTGTGAATAAGTGAATTGTTTGGCATGAAAAATGAGATTTAAATAGATTTAATAGTTTTAGGGATAAATTCACTTTTTAGTTTCTCATAAATATTTATAACTCTCCATTGGGGACCAGTACGGATTGCTTCTTGTGATAAATCGTTTAACCACGAACCACATAATAATTCAAAGTTATAAAATCAAATATTGGCATTAGTTTTCGAATGTAATAAACTTGATTAAAATCAAACCATGCATACACTATTTCTCGTATTCTTACAATCATCGATTCGTAATTATCAATGCTAATGGTTAGCATTCTTGCTCCTAGCATTCCACTTTTCAAATGCATTATCAATCAACCAATTAGTATATTTATCAAACGTCCAAACTTCTCAATACGTGTCTGACTTCATTGCTCTTAAATAGACCTTTACACAGATTTGGCATGTATTGAAGATTGTCATAAAATGCTTTATATTGAAACAAATGTCAACATTGGATCTAAAAAGCTCCAGGTAAATAAACAAGAAGAAAAGTAAAGAAAGAAACGACGGAACCCTCAGCTGGCATCGAACCACTGTCCCCATGAGTAAAAGTCCAACGCTTAGAACAGTCGGCCATCCGTGCTCATAAAATAATTGATGTTTTTTATACTTATATAAGCAATCCTCGTATTGTCACAATATATAACGACAACAACAGAATCTCCAAATTATTCAATCGTTTCGCGTTGCAACGCTTTATAATTTTCTAGTTTTTAATCGTCAAAGATGCATATATAATGGCTTTGCAGAGCATGTTCAGTATTACTGTTTTCTAAAAAATATCATAGCAACAACGAAAATTTGCGAATATGCAACTTTTTTTAATTTTGTCAATTTACCAAAACGTGAAAAGGTTTCTTCAAACAAATTACCATTTTCCCCTTGATTGATGATTCAAAGATGGATCACAATTTTCACCTCTACCGCAGCCTTTTTATGTATTGTCCTCGTGGTAATGAAAAGGTCATAGACCGGACGGACTCGTATGACTTGAAGGAAAGAACAAACACAATATTGTTGATTGAAAACGGGCATTTATTATAAAATGCCATAAAAAAGATAAAAATAGAACAGATTCTTTCCAGAAAGGCATAATGGGTGGTAAAAACACGCCACGCGTATATACACATACAAAAACAAGAATTTGAATGTGATGACGGCGGGAAAAACACGCCCAAAATAAGTATAAAAGAAAAATATTTGATGCGTATAACAGTAAAATAAGAAACAAATGTGTTTTACACACAGGTAAAAACATACATAGTACGGGAGTCAAAACCTTATGGCGGAGAAGGGGTGGAGGTGGGTTGTTAATTTCGACCATATTGGATTCCTCGTTAGTCTAAAAGGATACAAAGGGCCACAATGGCCAACACTGAATTTGATTGGTTAAAAGAGCCCATGTGACCCCACACTGAGGTTATACACAAGTAATTAAATATAAGGCTTGGACCAATATAATGTTCAACAATTAAGAAATCGTACAATGACATAAAATCTTTTATGTGTGCATAAAATATTATTTATGTATTGTCCTCGTGGTAATGAAAAGGTCATAGACCGGACGGACTCGTATGACTTGAAGGAAAGAACAAACACAATATTGTTGATTGAAAACGGGCATTTATTATAAAATGCCATAAAAAAGATAAAAATAGAACAGATTCTTTCCAGAAAGGCATAATGGGTGGTAAAAACACGCCACAAAGGGGACCGGAGCGGGAACCCCGCCGCCCATGAAGTACGGGAGAGGACCGCAATTCGAAAAGGGGGTAGTTGCTCCTGAATGAATATAAACGTAGCATTACGATTAAGGTCAGATATGTGAAAATTAAGGACAAATAAGCATTATAAGCTTTGATTTGTTAAGAGCCCCTAGGCTTAAATCATCCATCTGCTAATTAATAACAAATTATAAAACCTAGTGAAGTAAATTAATTGAAAACAATAGGATTGGTGTTCAACGATCACTAGAATAAGCATAACTTAATTATATGTGTATGCTCCATAAGAAAAACACTGCCAGAAAAAAAGCAGTGTTAATAAGAACTGCTTAACCTAATTGTCAACAAAATTGACTTAGACCTATATGTAAATAATTGGAGCTGCGACCTTAACCAGTCAGACATAAAACAACCAATATTTGTATAAAGTAAAAGCGCTAGTAAAACTGGTGAAAGACTACCTGCAGCCTTTAACTGTCAGGGAAACGTAACTTTTACAGCAAAACAACAAAAGTAAAGATGCCCACTTAAAGGAGTAAGCAATCATGAAGAAAAAAACAAACAACATGTATCTGCGGCCTTAAACTGTCATACAACATAGGGGATATATCCAACAAATAATGGCTTTAATAAACAGCCTTGTTAAAAGGTGAAACGTTTGCTTGCAGCCTAAAACTGTCAGGTAAACATAAATTGTACGGCAAAGCAACACACCATAAAATAAGACAACGTACCGGTAAAAGAGTAGGCAATCAATAATATAGTATAATCCCCGATCCGAGCACTAAACCGCCAGACAACATAGGAGATATAAGCAACAGATACTTGCCTTAAACAGCAGCCTTATTAATAAATGAAAAATTACCTGCAGCCTTAAACTGTCAGGTTAACATAAATTGTAAAGCAAAGCAACGAAAATAAATATAAAAAAGATGTAACGGTAAAAAGTAGGCAATAATATAGGAAAACAATGGATCTGTGGCCCTAAACCATCATGCATAGGAGATATATACAACAGATATGGCCCTAATTACTGGCCTTTGTTATAGGTGAAAAATTACCTGTATCGATAAGAAAGTAAACAATAATATGTTATACAATGGAGCTGCGGCCTGAAACCAACAAGATGACCAAACAGATGTATACAACAGATTTTGGAATTAAGACTAAGTACAGGTACCTGTTAAGAGGTGAAAATGAATGTGCAGCTTTAAACTATAAGATTAACCTGAAATGTACAAGAACCTGACGAAGCAAAATATTAAAATGTAGTGGTTAAGTAGTATGATATCATGAACCCATTGTAAAACAATGTAGGGGCTGCCCTTAACCATCAGACAACATATGAAAAGTATTTAACACATATTGGCTTGAATAAAGGGTATTGGTAAAATTTTAAATACAATCTGAACCCTTTACCTATCAGGTAAACATAGATTGTACAGCAGAACAACAAAAGTAAAAATATGTACCCATACAGGAGTAAGCAATCATATAGTAAAACAATGGAACTGCATTCTTAAACTATCAGACAATGAGATAAAAAAGACAAACATTGCCTTAATAACAGACCTTGGTAATAGGTAAAAGGTTACCTGCGGGATTAAACTGTTGGTTAAACATAAACAGTCAAGCAACACAACAAAAGCAAATTAATAATTGTAACACATAAACAGGGAAAGCAATAATGTACTGTGTAGTACAACTATGGAGCTGTGGTTTGGAACCGACAGACAACCAGCATTGGCATGAAGTTCATGTACCAGTAAATGAGTAAAAGACCATTAGAACAATAAACTGTCAGTTAACATATATACATAATATGAAAAACCTTGACAAAAGTAAGATTCGGAATGTACTTGAAAAAGAGCGACCAATCAAAATTTAATAAACAATTGGGCTGCAGATGTAAACTGGCAGACAGTTAAAGAGACATATACAACAAATACCAATAATCCAGAGGAATATCTGAGGGAATAACCATATGGAACAGCTCGGGTAACAAGCCCGTGATTTAAAACGTGAAAGAACTGGGCTAACGATTATCGCTTATGAGTAAGCAAAGTAAAAAGGGTAATGGATTATGATGGAAAATATATATGTAATGGCTTTCGAGGACAAAACCTAGGAAACGTATTGATCTTATTTGGTGTGACTTAGTGGAGCATGATTATTTACATAGGGATGTGGCAGATCCCTGTGGGGCGACATTCCCTTTAACTCAGAGATATGAAAAACTAATATGCCCAACAGTAGCTTCAAAATCTTAGACCCAGAAGCATCTTTTGGGAGATGAAGATTATCGGGCAGAAGGCAATTTTATTCGTATAATACGCCAACACACAGGTTTATAATGGGAAAGATGTGTTGACACTAGAACTGTTAGAATAACTACCCGTTAAGATTGGCATATACGGTAAAATTGGCACATACCAATAAGAAAAACAGGGAAAATAAGTTAAAAACTTTGGTCTTAAGAAATAGAAATAAGTTTAGTTAGAGGGGTAGTGTAAACCCCAACGATGCCTGACTGGGCAGAAATTAAAAGATAAATATATGCATGGCATGTCCAGATATCTGAATCAGACGGAACATGTAAGAAGTACAAGCATGACCTGATCTGGTACCCAACTTAGGTAAAATAGCTCCTTCGTAGAGAACTATAGTATCAATATCAGCCTAAACTGAATAACTAAAATCCTGCAGAATATTGAAAAATATAAGCATGGACTGAACTGAATAACTAAAATCATGCATAAATTTAGTTCCTTCGTAGAGAACTATATCCTCAATATCGTCCTGAACGGAATAACTAAAATCAGGAAGAATACTGAAAAATATAAGCAAGGGTTGCATAAAACATAGTTCCTTCGTAGAGAACCATAACATCAATATCAGCCTGAATGGAATACTGAAAATCAGTTTGAATATAGAGAAATATATGCACAGCCTGAATAAATATAATTCCTTCGTAGAGAACTAAAGTCTCAATATCGGCCTGAACGGTCCAACTAAAATCAGGCTGAATATTGTAAAATATAATACGCAAAGCCTGCATAAACATAGTTCCTTCGTAGAGAACTAAGATATCAATATCGGCCTGAACAGTCCAACTAAAATCAGGCTGAATATTGGAAAATAATAATAAGCAAGGCCTGCATAAACATAGTTCTGCGTAGAGAACTAAAATATCAATATCGGCCTGAACGGTCCAACTAAACTCAGGCTGAATATTGGAAAATAATAATAAGCAAGGCCTGCATAAAAATAGTTCTGCGTAGAGAACTATAACATCCATATCAGCCTGAACGGTATAACTAAAATCAGGCTGAATAATGGAAAATATAAAAGCAAGGCCTGCATAAACATAGTTCTGCGTAGAGAACTATAATATTGTTCTGCGTAGAGAACTATAATAACAATATCAGCCTGAACGGTATAAGCAAAATCAGGCCAAATATTGAAAAATAAATAAGCAAGGCCTGCATAAACATAGTTCTGCGTAGAGAACTATAATAACAATATCAGCCTGAACGGTATAAGCAAAATCAGGCCAAATATTGAAAAATGAATAAGCAAGGCCTTCATAAACATAGTTCCTGCGTAGAGAACTATAACAACAATATCAGCCTGAACGGTATAAGCAAAATCAGGCCGAATATTGAAAAATATAATCAAGGCCTGCATAAAAATAGTTCCTTCGTAGAGAACTATAACATCAATATCAGTCTAAACTGAAAAAATTTTAATCAGGCATATACATACTTACTTCGGAGAGAACTAAACCATTAGTATCAGCCTGAGCTGATAACTATAATCGGACATAACATTAAAAATGTATAAGTATGACATATAAAACTAAAAAACTGAAGATCACTAGATAAAACACAATGTTCTGAAGAGTGAAGTCTTCCTGTTTCTAGCCGTAATTGTTCGTTCTGGTCCTTCGTGGTTTAATGTAGTGTTCGATAGGTAGGGCTGAAAACGTGCCTTATCGTCCCATTGTAGTACTTGTACAGGAAGTGCCAGCCAGCGGACAGGTCCTCTGTATTGGGGTGTTGAGAGGTAGGCAGGTTAATGTAGTGTTCAAAGGAAGGGCTGGGAACGTGCCTTATCGCCCCTTTGTAGTACTTGTACAGGAAGTGCCAGCCAGCGGACAGGTCCTTTGTATTGCGGTGTTGAGAGGTAGGCATGGCCTGAAATGATAACTAACAGCGTGCATATATTATAAAACCAGCAGCATACAGAACAGATGATTAAAATGATTTAAACTTGGTATAATCTTGAAAATATAATGACAGATAACAAAAATTACATTAATATTGCTAAAGAGATTATAAATAATTGTCTCCAAAATCCTATTGTAAAATATACTGTGAGTCGAAAACATTATCAAATGTTAAGAAGAGCCGCTTTTTTATAATTCATACAGTATATAACCCACGAGTTCAAGATTGTGAATATGATTCACATTGTTCATGACTTAAGTACATAAAGACACATACCGGTAAATGATAGTATATTAAATAGCGAGCATGGCTTTTAGTGACAATAACACTAGAGTGTGTTTTAGATAGATACAAATACATATGTCTTGCTTATACTGAGCACAAATGTTATACGTACACAAATACTTGAAACCTGAAACTTGCTTATTTGATGAAACACCTATGTATATAATTATATAAATCAAAATGTGTTTACAAAACATATACCTGTACATAAAATTGATATAAAAAAAAATAAAATTGATAGATATTACACTTATGAAGCATTAATGAAAGTATAATAATGGAAAATAGTTTGATAAATAAAAATGTAGAAAGAAACTTCAGCAAGTTTTTGGCATCATAAAGACACGCTTTTTCATTAACTGAAGGATACGTGAAAGGATATTTCTGTTCTCTGGCTCGGGCTGGGGGATTCTGCAGCTACCGGTCACCTTTACGGACACTCCTTGGGTATAACCTTATGTGAACTATTGTGACTACAAGTCACAAATAGACTGACCAGATGTGACTACAAGACAAAACTTGAAGGTTAAAATTACATTGTGACTATAAGACACACCACACCACATACAAATAAGATTGATATATATATATATATATATATGAATATGAAGCTTTTAAGAATATTAAAATTACTTATAGTTTTTAGTAGTTACAGACTTAACAAGGATATGTTAATGAAAATATTACGACCAAATAATTGCCATAAAGAAAACATGAACAACAATAGCACAACAAAACACATCACAAGAATTTTAAAATACACACGTTGACCATATAAATGAGGTATGGTAATATAGACTAAAATGAAAGGGTGTTTCATTGTTTATTTCATAAAAACGTGAAGACATCTGTTAATGTGACTGGGGAAACCCAGCTAAACTGACAATACAAATGTGTCGTAAATATTCATAAAGTATAAGCCCAGGCTGAACTTTAAATTAAATAAGACAATAATAAATATACAAGATATATAGAGCTGACCCGAATTGATCATCATTCTTAAAAAGGCAGAAAAAATAATAATTTAAACAGCCAGAACTTAAAGTCAGGCACAAATGTTAACACGATATTTGAATACTTATCTGAACTGAATCAGTATGACTGATATAGGGCAGCGACAACTGTGTAGCTGATCAGCATAAAAACAGTGACTGGCGATATGCGCTAATTACGCTGTGGGCGCCGCCATCTTGGAAACCTTTCACGGTAGACTGCGTATACGTCGCAAAGTTTTCTGCACACGGCACTGATAGTGATAAGCATGTGTACTCGTTCAACTGCCCTTTAAACTTAGTATCACACGGGATAACACCATTGGTGTAAGTCTTCGTACAACGAGAGATAATCCTTCACATAAACGGAATGAAACGGCATCATATCCTATTAAAATTAATCCTTGGAAGTATCGCTTAAGAGCGTAATTGTTAATTTCGACCATATTGGATTCCTCGTTAGTCTAAAAGGATACAAAGGGCCACAATGGCCAACACTGAATTTGATTGGTTAAAAGAGCCCATGTGACCCCACACTGAGGTTATACACAAGTAATTAAATATAAGGCTTGGACCAATATAATGTTCAACAATTAAGAAATCGTACAATGACATAAAATCTTTTATGTGTGCATAAAATATTATTAATTTATGAAAATGCAGTTTCGGAGGTTCAGTTTATCATGTTTGAATATAAAATATACTTTAATATAAATTTTTTTATAAAATATGTCAATATTTGTAAAATGCATAATTCAACGGCTCAGTTTCAAATATTGAATAATTGTTCAAACTGAAATCGTATCATTTTCTATCTTCGTTAAAAGTTTGCTCCTCAGTTTGCTCTTTAAAAAGTATGTGTGTGTGATTGTAAATATCCAAGAGTAGAGTCCATTTACATTGCTGAATAGAACTTCATTTAAAGACAAATGTTGGCAAATGTCTGTCTGTCTGTCTGTCTGTCTAACTGTCTTACTGTCTAACTGTCTAACTGTCTAACTGTCTAACTGTCTAAATGTCTAACTGTCTGTCTGTCTGTCTGTCTGTCTGTCTGTCTGTCTGTCTGTCTGTCTGTCTATCTGTCTGTCTGTCTGTCTGTCTGTCTGTCTGTCTGTCTGTCTGTCTGTCTGTCTGTCTGTCTGTCTGTCTGTCTGTCTGTCTGTCTGTCTGTCTGTCTGTCTGTCTGTCTGTCTGTCTGTCTGTCTGTCTGTCTGTCTGTCTGTCTGTCTGTCTGTCTGTCTGTCTGTCTGTCTGTCTGTCTGTCTGTCTGTCTGTCTGTCTGTCTGTCTTTCTGTCTGTCTGTCTGTCTGTCTGTCTCTTCGTCCATTTTTCCGTCCGCTTTCCCAGCGTAAGAAGATCACATTGTTTTAGATCTAGTATAGTCCATACCTAGTCAAGTATTGATTTTGTTAGATGTTAATACAATACAATGTATTTTAAAAACGGATATTTGCACTACACTGTTTCGCATTTTTAAGCAAGGATTCTTTTGATTGTATTTTTATATTATTTCTTAATCACACTATCTTTGACAATCAAAACAATTCTTTAACGGCTTTTCTTCCAGAATGAACTGATGACATATGTCATTCAAGACCTTTAAATTCACATAAACTTCTGAAGTCAACAGACAGATTGTTTAATATTTTGCTCATGTTAGGGAATAAAAAAATGCGAAAATTGCAGTTATTCACTTGAATCTACTGGCTATAGAGACATACTTTTATGGATGTTGATAAAGATTAATTAAGGTGAACACCTGTGTTAGACAGGTACGCCGAAAAGTACATATAAGCGGTTGCGTGCTGCATGCCTCTGCATACCTTTTTTTGATGTTATCCTATGCTAACGTTTTAATCCCCGCTTCCGACGATAAACGCTAAATTTATTCCATTTTTAGGGAATATCAGCGAATGTCATAATTAACAATTATATGAGATTTCATTGCAAAAATGTATATCGTAGCTTAGAAAATGACCGCTTAGTTAGAAAAGAAATGATCAACAAAACATGAAATAAAATACTGCTAAATTAAATTGAATTAGATGAAGTGACAAGCCTATGAAGACTACACCAACGAATATTTAAATCTAATTCATTATTGTAAGTTACTGTTTTACCCATGGTTTTTAAGATGTTGATCATGTTGATTTTAAATCAATGTGTTGTGCTTTCAAACATCACTTTCTATATACATTTATTCATGATTTTTTAAAGAACATGCATTCAAATAATGCAATCGATATGAACAGTTTCCCAATCATAGACATATTCTGCTATACAACATACATGGATATGCTACCAACAAGGCTTAAAACGTCCGTCGGCGCATCCAATCGGACAAGACACTTATAGGTTTGGTAGAAATACGATTGCAAGAGATTAAAGATAGCATCTCCTCTGCATTTAATAAGAATACAAACGGATGGTTATGGTAATAAGATTTCGATAGATCCAAGATAGTTTCTGTTCTGTTATTAACAAAAATATTCAAGAAAAAAATATGTATGCGCATGTGTCCATGTTTCGACGTTTTTTGCAATAAATTTATACCAAAATGTTTTTATATAAAGTCGTTAACGTTTGAAATTAGGGAATGTCCGTGTATAGATAATAGCGAACAATCAGTTAGAGTGGATTTTTTAAAATTAAATACATGGTTGATTCATAGTTAAGTAAAGGCAATTTCACATTAAGTGTATAAACTTATGTAATAAGAACATGTTAAAAATGACTTCATCATGTCAATTTCATCTTTTTTAAGAATACATAGTAAATTTCCGGAGTATTCTTAATTTCTATGCAATATTCTGTTCCACACAGGATAACGATAATTAACATATTATGTATCTGTGCAACTATTTGTAATAACGTCATTTCATATTATATTTTGTCTGTTGTGTTACATTCACGATTTACATTTAGAAATTCATAAGCAAACACGTGTTCTGTTCTTTTGTGTTTGATTGAAATATTTGCCACTGCGATCGCAAGCTGACGAAATATTTGCCATTCCCGATACCATGCATAACTGCGCTGCAAACTTATTTTGTTTCCCGTTATGTATTCTAGTCCAGAAAGATATCATTTTTGATTGAATAGTAATTGATATTGTGTACCTGGCAAGCTCTCCGTGTAGGAAAGGTGATTTCTGTCAACGGAGACTTTTGGCGCTTTCACTCTGTCTGCATGTTGTAAAACACGTGTTCTGCTGTCTTGTGTTTGTCACAGCGAGTGCTAGCCAACGACAAACTTTAAATGACTTTTGTTCCGATACTACACGTCAAATAGATTATTGGTGCATCATTTACGTAGGCAGACATCTGTAGATATGCCGAATACAAACTTATGAATATATTGTCCAAGAAGAGAATGTGCAATGGCTTTTGTCTTTTTGAAGGTTAGGAAACAACAAGTTGTCTTATCGTAAAAATTATTTAAAGTTAAGCGAAAAATACTGAAACGTCGTACAGTGTTCAATAATGAAACCTTACTGTTATGATTATTTAAATTAAAAATAGTGCATTCCTATAAATTAATTTGTTGCGTTTACGAATGTTGTGAAAATTCGCCGGTCAAAAATTGTGTTAATGTCGAATCATTTAAAGAATATAGGCCGATGTAAATATGTATGGTAATTTTATATCAGTATACATAGTGTGAGAGGTTTAAAGTAGTGTTGAATTTAAAAATTAATTATATTGCGCATAAGAAAGTGACATATCGTATTGATGTTCGGTATTTTCCAAATGAAGCGCTGTACCGTTCTTAACCCGAGATGACTTTAAACAATAACAACAACAACAACAACAACAGCAACATTTATTCAGCAGTAAAGCTTATACAAGCTCATAGCCTACATTATATATGCATTATACAATTCATAAGTAATGGTAGAAGATAGAAATTGGACGATAGTGTTATGAACTGGTTAACATGGTTAGTTATGAAGGGAATACATAATTGCATCTGATATTGCAACTGCACATCTTATATTTACTAATTACTTACAAGACATACGATTGGAAGAATTTTCACTATTATTTGGAGAAATAAACAGTTGTGCATACGAATGTTATATGCGGGTATGTCTGAACTACAATTTTAATACTTATCTACGTGGAATATTTTAAATAAATGACTTTAAACATTTAAGTAAATACATAATGCACTGTTTCGTCATATTATAATACAATTCTTTTTGTGTATGTTATGAGATATATATACAACGACAACAACAACATCAATTTTTCAATGAAGCTAATACGAGTTCATAGCCCTCACATATGAAAATGTGCATTAATTTAATATATGCAAGAATACAACAAACAACAACATGTTTTCATCAATAAAGCCTATACAAGTTTATAGCCTTCACATATGAAAATGAGGATTTATTATACATATGTGAGTATACAACAACAACAACATACATTTATTTATCAATAAAGCCTATACAGGTTCATAGACATCACATTTGAAAATGAGCATTAATTATATATTTGTAAGTGATGGCAAAAACAAACAAGGTACACATTCCTAGCATGTTTATGTTTCAATTTTACCATTAACATCAAGATTACTTATTGATTACTGATTAAATATAGAAATTACGAATCGAGATGCTGTCTTAAGTTATTTACTTCGTAAATAAACGTCGCAGTACTTATCATTTCAGTTTTACTTTTGCCGGACATTAATCGTGCAAATTTATTTATTGTTGGCCATCTGCAATAGTGCGGTTTAAAAAGTTTTCTTCGTAGGTGTGCATATACTGGACATACTAGTAGGAAATGATATTCATTTTCTATTACGTTCATGGTGCATAATTAACACTTCCGATTTTCTCGTTTGATATTATGATACCGCCCCCTTTCTATTTCGAGATTATGGGATGATAAGCGGAACCTACTAAGTGCGATTCTATATTTTGTTTCATTTACTTTATATAAATATGATTCAAGTGCAAAATGGTTTTTAAATAGGCAATACGATGAGAGACGTGGGGAATTTATCACTTCGCTATGCCATGTTTGTGAATAAATATCTATTATCCTTTGTTTACAAAGCTGTAACTGTACTTTAGTAATGTTTTGATTGACCCATAGTTCAGACATCCCAATGTTTTCCAGAATGCTTTTCACGTGCCAAGCCAAGTTTTGATTCCTGTAAGTATTACCGTTATTTGCATCGTTTTTGACGATGCTGGAACAGCAGCGTCCAAGGTTTAATAACCAATAAAAAAAATCTTCACAATGGCGACCTATGTAAAAGACCGAGCCAGTCCGATTGAGATAACTCGATTTTTCAGTTACTTCCCTTGGCATTCGCTACTGCGTAGGAGATTGCTCGTTGATTTTCATTGACAACATTCTCCAAGCAGAGTTGTCGTTCGTGTTGATAAAGGTAAATATTAATAGAACAGCATATCCTGGGGAAATAGATTCAATAAGTGTATCAGAACGTTAATATCAAATTAGTAATTTTACATCCATTTTATTTTTATGGACCAATGAAACAACTATATATTTTCTCTATTTTGTTTGATATTTGTTCTCGATTTAGTAAATAAATTGCGAATAAAAACATGTAAAATTAACTTTTTACGTGATTAAAAAACTAAAGAATGCGAACGATTTCAAACCTGCAAATTGTAAACGCTGCACTGTTATGATATATATAGATAAAATAACATTTCTCTGAGTGATTGTCCCTCCCGCTAGCGCAGTGGTAAGGACGTTCGCTTTTTCACCTTTACGACACCGGTTCGATTCCCGCTCCCGGCGCAATGTTATATTTTGTATGTTTTGTGGTCACCATTCCTGACAGTTGTTTTTTTCCGGAAAATCTCACCCCCGCAGCATTTGACCATATAAAAAATTAAAAAGTATTTCAGTACAAAACAAATAGCTGGAAATCGCAGCTATCATTCAAAATTCGTCCCAACTGTCGTCAAGCTAATCTTATTAGGTAGGAGTGCTGGACACACTCCGGGTCCCAACATTATGCAGCCTCAGCGCGGAGGTAACTCATTACCTTGGAAAAACACAAATACACACACTGCTTGCAGCCTAGGCGCGTATAGACTCAAACAAGGCAACAAACTCAAGTGCGGGCACAATAATTTAAAATTTACATATTGAATACGATATTCTAACAGAAAGTACACAACCACCTAAGTGTACATACCATGTTTGATATTTCGTTCGATTGTAAGATTTCAGCATATACATGTATAATGTCATTTCGCTATTAGTTAACTTATCCATATGTTCGTGGGCGAACTCGGATAGTCAAGTGCTCATACGATTGAGCTCACATGGTCCGGCTATGTGCTCATACCTACTTTCGAGAATCATCATGAATGTATTGCCATACTTTATGAACAAGAATGTGACCCGCCTCCCAGTTTCGCTCAATGGGTCAAGTTACCCACGGGTACTACTTCCCCGTACCCCTAAACTTTTTTTCGTACCAAAAATGTTTCGTACGCAAAAAATTTTCGTACCATTTTTTTTTTCGTACCCAAAATTTTCGTACCCAAATTTTTTATCGTATCAACATACACAATTGTGGTGATATAGATAAACTTAAATTGATGTTTTATATCCATCCTCTTCAAAAGCATCGTCACACCAGTACTGCCAGTACTTTGATTTAACATGTATATAAGTCGTTTCACGCTGCTTTCATTTGACGATAGTAGTTTAAACCAGTACTTGACAATATGTATTTTTTGTATTTCTTTGAAAGGAATTCGTCTTAATTCACCGAACAGGGCGCTGAGATTAGTTGACTGATTAACGCATAATATCTTCCTTAGAAACTTCGTGTGAACGGCTTCAATATCGGTTGTTCGCGCTGTTCCCCAAATTTCGGATGAGTAGTTTAAGACTGATGCAACTAAAATATCGAAAAGTTTCAGTTTGCTTTTTGCACTGAAATCGTATTTTTTGAAGATAGAGAATAATCGATGCATTGACTTAGAAGAGTGCTCTGCTATACATTTTTGTGTTCTGTTCAAACTGCCATTTAAAAAAAAGGTATACTCCTAGATATTTGAAGGAAGTTACGACTCCGAGTTTCTCACCGTAAAGGAAAATATCGATATCAGTATATATGGTTCCTTTTTCAAAAATTAGAACTTTTGTTTTGGCTGTATTGATTTTTAATTTCCACGTGTTACAGTACGTTTCTATGTTGGTTACCATCTTTTGCAGCGCTACTTGTGAGGTTGCGAAAAGAATTTGGTCGTCAGCGTATACTATTAGAAAGAGTTTTAACTCGTTTATGGTGAATATGTCATCTATGTTCGTGTCAATGTGTTCTAGTATGTAATTTACGAACATCATGGACAACAAAGACGAGCTGGCGTCGCCTTGTTTCACGCCTTGTTGAATACTTATGGGGTCTGACGATGATTGATTAAACTTAATTATTGATTTAACGACACTATACATGGCTCTTAAGGCGTTTACCATTTTGGAGCTTATATTTTCTGTCGTTAATTTTTGCCATAGTAGTGTATGATCGATTTTATTATAACATTGTTGATAATCAATACAAATTGTGTATAATTTTTTACCTGAATTAATTACTTTTGATATTAGTGCATGGAGTATAAAAATGCAGTCTGATGTGATGTGCTTTTTCCTTTTTGATATCCGAATTGGCGGTTGAACATTTCATCATGTTTGTTTGTCGACTTTGTAAGACGATTAAGAAGTAGTTGCGAATATATTTTGGCTAAAATATTATTTTAAGTTATACCTCTGTAGTTGTTAGCTTCGTTTGGCTTTCCGCCCTGAAATATTGGAACTATGTATCCAAGTCCCCAGCTTTCAGGATATTCAGCATTTGTAAATAGCTTATTGTATATTGAAAGAAATTGCGGTGCTAATATGTCAAAAGACGATTTAATTATCTCTTCTCTTATATTATCCGGGCCGCATGACTTGTTATTTTTTTGCTTGAAAACGGCTGATTTTAATTCATCTGAAGTGAATTCTCATTATAATTCATTGTCAGTTATTTCATCGAAATCTTAGTTAGCGTTTATTTCGGTAGGTTCTGTAGGATCTGTACCTACTAATTTATTGAAGTGTGCGTATAGATCAACTTGTTTTGTACTATTATTTGTGTTTGAGATCTGCTTATAGCACTGTTTGAGAGATTTCCAGAAGTGTTTTGGATTTGTTGATGCGGTATTTTAAAGCTTTTTTTCCTTCCACTTTTTTGTATTTCGCTTTTGCTTTTTTTCTTTAAACAAAGTGTTAACATTATTGAGCTTTGTTAAGCAACCAATTTACGCATTGTTAACGGTCTATTTCAAACTACGGACCAGTTCGCAATAATTTTTTATCAGGTGAAGTCTGTTATTGATTTTCTGCTCATTAAAGGATGGTGTTTTAGTAGCTATCATATTTAGGACCATGATGTATATTGCGATCATACATCTATTTATTTACCCTACCTGTCAACTATACTTTCGCTACAGAGTTGAGTGATAATTACATGTATACCTGTAGGCGAGATGAGTTGAGAAGTGGAATAATCGCTCGCCAAGTGCAACTGAATAAGTCTACAAATGATGATAGTATTGTTACACGGAACAGGGAATCATTGTATACGTGTATCCGCATACGTGTGCAAAGAGTGTGCGCTAAGAAGCAGTTCGTTTGTTTTAAAACAAAATTTTGCTTAAGGAACTTAGTTTAAACGATAACGATAAACACTTTAAGAATGCAGACAGTGTTTGACAATGAATGTTTTCATGCTAAAGTTCAATATTTGAAAGCTTTAAACGATTTAAATAATTATAAAACGATTGAGCGCAGGCAAATACTTAGCATGCAAGCAATTTAAATCATCACAGAACTAAATAAACATAACATAATATTTTTTATTAAAAAAATATTATGTTATGTTTATTTAGTTCTGTGATTCTGTTTATAAGATCTAGAACAATATTCGAACTTTTTGATTTTCGAAAGCAATGCAAACAAAATAAAAATAAGAAACATCTCTTTAAAAAAACAAACATTTTTTTCCGCTTCAACTTATGACTCTTTGCAATGCTCAAGTGATGAAGCGAGCAATTTTGTTAGTCAATTTTGTTAGTGCTATGATTTTGATTCCGTTTATATTGATTGCCGGAAATCCATGCACCTACTTAACAACTTTTAATGCTGTTAAGTATCATAGAATATGGTAAAGCATGTGATAATACATCTAGCTAAATGGATATTTTAAGAAATCGTTCATCAATGTAACTGATAATGTCATTTTTATAATAAAATCACTTATTGAAGCACATCGCACCCACTTTATTTAATTCATTTTTAAACATTTACTGTTTTACCCATGGGTTCCAAGGTCATGATTATGTCGATTTTCAAACGCTTTTGAATGTTTTCAAACGTCGATTTCTAGAAACATTTATTCATATTTTATTTAAAGAACATGCAATCAAATAATGTCATCGATATGGACAGTTTTGCAATCATATACATATTTCGCTATACAACATACATGGATATGCTACCAACAAGTCTTAAAACGTATTTTAGTAAACTGTAACAGGCACCGTCCGCGCATCTATGACAAGACACTTATAGGTTAAGTAGAAATAGTAAACTGTTACAGGCACCGTCCGCGCATCCATGACAAGACACTTATAGGTTAAGTAGAAATAGTAAACTGTAACAGGCACCGTCCGCGCATCCATGAAAAGATACTTATAGGTTTAGTAGAAATAGTAAACTGTTACTGGCACCGTCCACGCATCCATGACAAGATACTTATAGGTTTAGTAGAAATAGTAAACTGTTACAGGCACCGTCCGCGCATCCATGACAAGACTCTTATAGGTTTAGTAGAAATAGTAAACTGTAACAGGCACCTTCCGCGCATCCATGACAAGATACTTATAGGTTTAGTAGAAATAGTAAACTGTTACAGGCACCGTCGGCGTATCCATGACAAGACACATAGGTTTAGTAGAAATAGTAAACTGTTACAGGCACCGTCGGCGCATCCATGACACGATACTTATAGGTTTAGCAGAAAGACGATTGGAAGAGAGTTCAATATAGAATTTCCTCCGATATTTGGCCTATTGAATCAGAATAGAAAATTATGTTTATGGTAATTAGATTCCAATAGATTGAAAATATTTTCTGTTCTGCAATTCACAACAATATTCCAGAAAAATATCATCTTTACGCATTTCTCCATGTTTCGACGTTTTTACCCAATAACCGTAATTTATACCAAAATCTTTTGATATAACGTCGTCAATTTTTTTAAATGTTGGAATTGCCGTGTATAGATAATAGCGAACAATAAGTAATGGCGGATATTAATTTTATAAAAAGAACACATAGTTAATACAGAGTTTAATAAAAGGAAATTCACATCAAGTGTATAATCTTATATAATAAGTACATTTTAAAGATAACTTCATCATTTCAATTCCATCTTGTTTAAGAATAAAAAGTAAATTTCCAGAGTTTTCTTAATTTTAATGCAATATTGTATTACTTTGTTATCATCACTTCCATACAGGATAATTAACATGTGTATCTGTGCAACGATTTGTAATTTTTCGATTTTATATTATGTTTTTTCTGTTGTGTTACATTTACGTTGTACATGTGGAAAATCATAAGCAAACACGTGTTGTGTTCTTTTGTGTTTGATTGCGATGTTTGTCACTGCGATCGCAAGCTGACGAAATATTTGCCATTCCCGATGCCATACATAATTTATTTCTGTCAACGGAGACTTTTGGCGCTTTCACTCAGACTGCACGTTGCAAAAACACCTGTTCTGCTGTATCGCGTTTGTCACAGCGAGTGCAAGCTGACGACAAACTTCATATGACTTTTGTTCCGATACTACAAGTCAAATGGACTATTTGTGGATCATTTACGTAGACAGACATCTGTAGATAATGAATACACAATTATGTCTAAGTCTTCCTGAATATTGTCCAATAAGAGAGTGTGCAATTGCTATTGTCTTTTGAAGGTTAGGAAACAACAAGGTGTTTTCATCGTATGAATTATTTAAATAAGAGAAGTGAAAATAGATACTTAAACAGGAAATTTCGTACAGTGTTCAATAACTTATTATTATGATTATGCAAACTTAAAAATAGTGCATTCAAATAAACTTTCTAGCGGCGTAGTGTTGAATGCTACAACTATGTACGCGAACAACGATTCTGACGGATTACTTGGGGTACAATCGCATTCTGGTGACGATCGTCAAATAGCTACCGGGGTTGTGCTTGTAGTGCTGATGATATTAGGACTTTTATTGAACTCGGCTGTGTTGTTCACCTTTAAGTCGACCCCTAGAATTCGGACGCACATGAATGTGTTTATTATGGGTTGTTTAGGGGGTGATCTGGTCATGGTCATTATAGGATTCCCCTTCATTATCATACCCTGCTTTCAAGGGCTTTGGGATTTCGGCGAAGTCATGTGTGCATCGTACGGTTTCATGATGACTGTTTTGGCCGTTGCCAATATGACCATTCTCGCGGCGATAGCTGTCGATCGTTTCATCGTCATTATGAACTTCCGTATTGCAAAGAAAATAACCCGATCCCATTGTGTAATTATCTTAGTGCTATGTTATGTTTATGGATTGTGTTGGGCAACGCCCCCTCTTCTTGGGTGGGGAAACTTTGATTTGGAGCCCAACCGGTTAACTTGTGGTCCAGATTGGAGGAACGGAGATTCCTCTGTGAGGTCATATAACTACACACTTTTTACTATGGTTTTCTGTGTTTCTGGAACAGTTATCTTCGTCAGCTATGCTGGGATATTTTTACAGGTAAATGTCTAACTATAAGATAAAAATGCGACAATGGGTAAGTGTATTATACGACTTCATTGAACGTATTTATAGTTTTTTTACTTTGAACATAATGAAATATTTTTGTTAAGAAAACGTTTGTTAGTATTGAACGCATATATAATCAAGTAAAATACATTTTAATTTACGCATATTATAGAAGCATGGGCATATCAGGAAACAGCAAATATAGCACACAGCAAACTGGAAATGATAAGATAACGATATATAGGTTATACATTGGGGAAGGCGTATTTATGTATTTGTACAAGATATTCGTTTAAGTAGAAACATACAAAGTATGCATGCACTACAAGCAATGCCGAAGCCATTATGGCGTATGTTTCATTTCAATATTTTCACGATTTTTATTAGTTAGTTATTCATAAATTATAAAATTAAAATGATCGGCTGTCTGGTCAGAAAATAGTACACTTGATGTATGTAGGGTTTGTCATGTCATACATTCTACAGCAATTATTCCCACCCATACATCTTATTTATTTCTCTTAGTACTTTCAATGTTCTTGGCCTAAAGCAGAAGGCCGGATTGCCAATAAAATTAGAAAAACTTTGAATCAAACGCGACAGGACACGTGTCAGTTGATTATCTTTATATGTCGTGATATGACTGAAATACTATTAACAAAACTGACATAAAAAACAAATAAACAAACAATCACAAGAACTTAAAACAATCGATATAAGTGATGCTTCGAAACACGCATTATTGTGTTAAAGGTACGAAAGCAGAGGATAAACAGCGTCTCCGTGCAACTTACAGCGACTCGACAGCTGGAAATCCACGTGGCTTCGTCAGCGTTCCTTATGATAGGTGAGATTCGCTTTTCACTTCGCATAATTATGACAGGCTATACAATTGATATGCAAAACCACGGTCCATGTTATAATAATTATTAATAAAATGATAAACAATGTTTCAACTCATTTATTCGATCGTCAGTTCGCTATTTCATGCAAAGGCGATGAACACTACACACAAACCTTTAACATACATAGTCCTTTTTCAGTGGGATTTTTTGCTGCTTGGTCGCCATACGCCGTGTTATCTCTGTGGACGATGTTCAACGACGTTTCCAAATTGTCCCCAACTGTGGCTATCTTTGCACCAATGTTAGCCAAGTCTGCGTGTGTTTGGAATCCATTAATTTACGCGTTTAAGAACAACGAACTTCGGAATGCTCTGTTCAATAAAGTTAGACGTAGTTTTAGGCAGAATCCGTTGCCTGGACCGGAAAACGGAGGTCGAGAACGGAGGCGAAATGGAAATACTCAATCTAGACCTGCGCGTCAAATCGAAAGTAACGTTTTATGACTGTAACTGTTGGGTTTTACAATCTTTATAGCAAGCGTCGGATAGGTATATATTATGGTCAAAGTGAGCCATAATGAACCATGCATCAAGATGGAAGTAAACTAAGTAGCGACGGAACTTTCAATTATTATGTTTGATGGAAAAAGATTGATGTTGTTATTATATAAAGACGATGTTAAAGCATTAAAGTAAATTTCTGATGGAAAACACAATTCAGCTATTATATTCATAATATTTATTTTTGGTTAAAGCTTTGTGTTGTACTAAAACAAATATATAAAAAAATGTTTCTGTTTAAATACACAGTCTTATCAGTCATTTAGCAATTCGACCCATCTGTAAGTACGTGAATTGTTTGGCATGAAAAATGAGATTTAAAGCATATTTAATTGTTTTAGTGATAAAATCGCTTTTTATTTTCTCATATAATTCTCCATCGGGGACCAGTACGGATGGCTTCTAGTGATAAATCGTTTAACCACGAACCACATATTAATTCAAAGTTATAAAATCAAATATTAGCATTAGTTTTCGAATGTATTAAACTTGATTAAAATCAAACAATGCATACACAATATCTCGTATCCGTACAATCATCGATTCGTAATTATCTATGCTAATACATGGTCAACATTCTTGCTCCTAGCGTTCCACTTTTCGAATGCATTATTAATCAACCAATTAGTATAATTATCAAACGTCCAAACTTCTCAATACGTGTCTAACTTCATTGATCTTAAAGGTACCTTTTCACAGCTTTGGCATGTATTGAAGATTGTCATAAAATGCTTTATATTGAAAACAATGTTAACATTAGATCTAAAAAGCTCCAGATAAAAAATCAAGAAGATAAGTAAAGAAAGAAACAAAATAACCGTCAGTTGGCCTCGAACCGTTGACCCCTGGAGTAAAAGTCTAACGCTTATAACACTCGGCCATCCGTGCTTATCAAATAAGTGATGTATTTTATACTTATATAAGCAATCCTCGTAGTGTCACAAAATAAAAAGATAACAACAGAACTCTCCGAATTATCCAATCGCTTCGCGTTGCAACGCTTTATAATTTTTAGTGTTTTTTTATCGTCAAAGATGCATATACTGAATATTGTAGAGCACGGTAAATGTTCTCTATTACTGTTTCCTAAACATATCATCACTACAACGAAGATTTGCGAATAGGAAACATCTTTTTTAAATTTGTCAATTTACCAAAACGTGATAAGGTTCCTTTTAACAAATTACCATTTTCCCCTATATTGAAGTTTCCAAGATGAAACACAATGTTCACCTCTACCGCAGCCCTTTAATTTGTTAAAATGCAGTTTCGGAGATTGAGTTGATCATGTTTTTATATAAAATATTCTTAAATATAATATTTTTATAAAATATTTCAATACTTGTGAAATGTATAATTGAACGGCTTCGTTTTCCAATATTGAATAATTGTTCAAACTGCAATCGTATCATTTTCTATCTTCGTTTGAAGTTTGAAAGTAAAATACTGTGTTAGACAGCTATGCCGAAAAATACATATAAGCAGTTGCGTGCTGAATGTCTATTAATACCTGTTTTGATGTTATCCTGTGCGACCCGTTTTAACCCCGCTTTCGACGATAGTGAGTTAGGTGATTTGCCACCATAGCAGCACAAGACCACATCCAATTAAAATTATTGTAAAATGATAAGGTGTCAATTGCAGCACTTGATGATTAGTCTCGACTATCGTGAAATCAGGTTAAGAAGGTGCTGGGACCCACTCCTACAAAGCAGATAAATTGAGAACTGAATTATATTATCAATAGTCTCTCTCCATATATTACTGTCTATGTGTTGTCAATCAATAAAAATTATATGTTTTCACATTGTTAGAACATTCAAGTTTATTTTGAATACGATAAGACTTTACAAAATGCATATTATATAATAACCTTAATATATAAATGTTAAAAATATTTGTTTATTTTGAATATGAATGTCTTGAGAGTTGCCAATTCTTTCGTTATAAATTGTTGACTTATATTGCCTAAAATAGTATATGTATATACCTGTATGTCATTGACCACGGTTACTACATTGTGTATTATGTTTTTGTACTCATGGGCTTAAAGCCTAATGCATTCTGAAATATCTGCCGATGACCAATATTGCAGTCCCGTACGCTGATGGACCATTTAAACTTCAAACTACATAATATAATACTATTATTATAATCTCTGCAATTTAGTATGTTATAACTAATACCAATGTATTTATACTTATATTCACAGTATTTTATAATGTATTTACACGTTTTTAGATGTGTTTTACTGTAGGTTGCATATATCATTTGTACAGTTGAGTCCCCATTGTATAGTCTACCCATTCTCCGTTCACCCATTCTCAGTTAACCCATTCTCCGTTCATCCATTCTCAGTTCACCCATTCTTCGTTCATCCATTCTCCGTTCATCAATTCTCAGTTCACCAATTCTCCGTTCACCCATTATCCGTTCATTCATTATCCGTTCTCCCATTCTCCGTTCACCCATTCTCCGTTCATCCATTCTCAGTTCACCCATTCTTCGTTCATCCATTCTCCGTTCACCCATTCCCGTTCATCCATTATCAGTTCATCCATTCTCCGTTCACCCATTCTCCGTTCATCCATTCTTAGTTTACCCATTTTCCGTTCACCCATTCTCCGTTCATCCATTCTCAGTTCACCCATTTTCAGTTCATCCATTCTCCGTTCACCCATTCTCAGTTCATCCAATCTCCGTTCACCCATTCTCCGTTCACCCATTCTCCGTTCACCCATTCTCAGTTCACCCATTCTGCGTTCATCCATTCTCAGTTCACCAATTCTCCGTTCATCCATTCTCAGTTCACCCATTCTCCGTTCATCCATTCTTAGTTCAACCATTCTCCGTTCATCCATTCTTAGTTCACCCGTTCTTCGTTCACCATTATCCGTTCCGCCTGTGCATAGATAACTTTATAAACCATACATGACGTTCTTCTAATTTGATGAGTGACTCTTGTTTGATGTATTTTTTTTCCTTATATCTGTGACTTAAGGTCCACTTTTATATTGATATGCACACCAAATATCAACTAAAGTTAATACACTAAAACTGTACCGTTTGCAAACACATATACATTTTAACAAAACGAAACACGCAAATAAAAGACGTCGAAAATTTTAATAAAATATTAATGCCTTGTACGAAGAAAAAGTATAACTGAATATTAACATGTTCGTTTTTTAAATATGCTAAGTATGTATTGATTGTATGATACCATAATCAACCTAAAATGAATACACATTACATGAGACTAAAGTATAAATAACACTGATTTAATCAGAAATACAATATAATGTTGTATGAAAAACTATACAATACATTTTTATTTTAAATTAATTTTAATTGCATGAGTTGTTTTTGATAACAACTTAATTCGACGATTTTATGAAGAAAATGAGAGTAAACCGTGATGTAAAACATTTTATTTAAGTTTGTTTTTGTTCAAGATCCGTTTGTAATTATCGTCAGTTTTGCAATTATAACATTTGGAAATACTCACAACTCAAAACAAAATGCAATCTTGTAATAAATGTTATTCACTCCGCACTCAAGTTTCATATACACTTTTCTATAATTTAATATCAGACAAAAGTCATTCCGGTCGTTTGTTAGGACGTGGTCTTTATTGAGATAATGAGAATATATATACTCATATTTGCTGTTTGTTGCTTGATTTTGAACGTGTTTGGCAATTACCACAATTTGCAAAACGGATATATTTTCAACTAGACAGCAAGGATTTATTATTTAAAGAGCACGCAATTTTAACGCGATTTTCAATGAAGAACAAAACCTTCGCAATCAATATAAACAAAAACAATTTACTTGAAACCCATTACGATTATCCCATTATAAAAATAATAACGGAATTCTATCATAGTACCATATACCTTGTCGGTCAGAAGACATAAGCTTAGCATAGTTTACAAATCCTGGAAAAAATGCCCCATTTGCAATTGAATAAATGTTCAGCAATGTTACTAACAAATGAGACCCACACTATGAAGTAAAGTGGAATTAAGACACAAAACACGGCAATCGTCCAATCGTAATTCAAAGCAATTGTCATTATTTTGCCATCATTCCGGTAGTCGATGTTGTATTTTGTTGCAATAACACCAAATATGATAGATATCGTACTGAACATTCCCGTAATGTTTAAATCAAAGATGTGGTAAACGTTCCAGGATTCAGATTGATTAATTGTGCAAATGTCTTAAAATTTACCTCCTCCAATTGTACACAATATTTCTATTGCGAGAAAAATAAACCATATAGCAACACATATTGAAAGCAAAATTAATAGAAAAGGAATATTCAACAATAAAGACATGATCAAAAAGGATAATCGTATGCTTTTTTAAATAAATATTGGCAACTGTTGTGTTGGTTTGAACATACTCAGAATACAGCTCAGATCTAGCTCAACCCACAGTCAGGCTGGTAGTTCAAAGACGTGCATTACTGTAAACTTTGAATTCCTAAGAATCGACTGCCTATGCAGCCCCAAACGAAGACACAAAATGGTATTATTATCATGAAGATAAGGATCACCTCAGTTTTGTTCAGTCGGATATCATAGCTCTTCCGGTATTCATCAGAATATACTTGCCATCCAAGATACAGGAACGGTATTGTGAATATTGTCTGAACGATTAATAAACACCAATGACTACAGTTGCTGTCGGAGATATTAACTTTAAGTAAAACAAAACACAATGGAAAACACACACATGCCCATGCAATAACCAACGGAATATTAAGCAATAGGCAAACCGTTGCCAGTACTCAAAACATAATAGGTTTCAGTTTAACAATTTGTATACTTCGTCATGTCTCAATGCAGCCAGGATTTTCATATATAAGGTCAAAAACACGTGGCCACCATAGTTCATAATTGGATATCGTGTCAATCATCATAATGTCTGACGTACAAATAGAAAGCTTCGGCTCGTCTTGGGAATGACGCCAGATTCAGGATACTGAAGGTTTATTATGATAAATTTGGGTGATCTCCTTTATGTCATTTTTTCTATCCAAAGGTTGATACATTGTGTTTCCAGAGTAAGTTTAACACCGTCTTTGATGAAAACGCACTTCCATATTTCATTTACCTCGATGCCATCCATATTTAAAATACTTCGGACGAGAACCTGACGTCGAGAGTTGACCTCTCTAATTCGCTTAATGATATCATTTTTATGTACTTTTATTATGTCACTGTCGTCAACAACAAATAAAATAGCATTCCTCATTTTTTTTTACACTTTTTTACGTTCGCATTTCATTGTGAAATTCCAAACACAAATATCTAACGATCCTCGCATTTGAACAAGTGGGCCGTAGTCAATGGTTTTTATTTATGTTATCCAGCATGGTTATATACATTTTTTTTAACTCGAAATGTACATAAGTAGGTGAAAAACAAAGATAAGTTCGACACCTACATCAAACGCATGTTTACGAATGCAATCAATTACAATCTCAGTTTTAATAATAAGTGATACTTTATTGAAGCTATCTTCAGTGGTTTTACTAAAACATGATTAAATTATTGTTTCGCAGATGCAACAATGTTCAACACATTTTTATTTTTGCAAACTACAACATTATCCTATTATTTAATTTTCATGCATAGACTTGTTACAGTTAATTAACAAAAGGATTCATATTTTTATCTATCAGAGTTTTAGTTTTCATATTGTTTGATGAACTGTCATTTATGTCAAACTCACGTGTATTAACAACATATTTAATCCATTAATCCATTCAGCAGATGTTATTAAAACGAACATTTTCTTCAAACAACACTCTCTTTGTGTTAAATGATATTTTTTAAATACAGCTATAATCGGCAGATAACATACCTCCTTGATCATACCACTGATTAATGCATCGAAAATACGATATGCTTTGATAAGCCTCGATAACTAGTTCGTCCTCGACACACAGGAATCTGTTCATATTTACCCTTTCTTCCGGGTGCAGTCAAGCCAATCACGTACATTTTTAAAATGTTCTATCTGTATTTATTTATTCATTAAAAAATATGCATTAAAACATCGCCGTGATGTAATGGATATTGTGTGCGCCAAGCGACCTGGAAGTCACGGGTTCGATCTGTGGAAGCGTTCTTTAGATATCCCGCAAAGACACCAAGTACTGGTTCTAGGCCCAGGAAACGGTCTCGAGAGCGTTTCAATAAGCTTTCGATGCAATCGAGCTAAACTAAATAAGTTTAAACAAAGCGTTATATACACTTTTAAAAAGTTTTATTGCGTTGAGTGGTTAAACTTTATTGCATAATACATTTTACGCTTTGATTGCATCATGTGTATCTTTCGGATATCCCTCCCCACTACAAATAAAATAAAATTGTTGGTATGAAAACTTAAACAAACACCACTTCCGATGAACACATAAACATACTCTGTTCACATCAGTATATATTTGGATAGAGGATCCATAAAAATATATGACACAGCACGTTGTTTAAAATAAATAATATAAAACCATACCGAATGTTTGCTTCGGTGAAGCGATACATGACGATAAAAACAACTTGTAGAGTTATCACTTACAAACAAGCTTTGACGGCTGGAATATTCAAAAGCAGACATATCATTGCTTTTATTTGCAACAAAATAGGCTTGTTATCATACCAACATATAAGTCGATAAATCCTTTTAAACTCCCCGTTTACATATAAAAAGCTCAATTTGTTAACACGAATGTTTACAGCTACATGTAGCAACACATTCCAGACATGTCCGAAATAGTCTTTGTAAAGTGAGCGATATTTAAGATTTGAGCCATTTTTTCAGTTGCTATATCTTTGCTGTTGATTTTAAAACATTGACTCACTTTTGTTTCACTTATTCTCCATTTTTACGTGTTTCTACTCTTTTTCTTAAGTATAAATATGCATTTTCATTGCGCGTCATTTTCGATACTTTCAGATTTTTTATATGTATTGACAAAAATTCGCTTTAAGACGTTTTCAACATTAAAAAAAATAATGTTAAAATGTGCTCAACAAGTTAAATATATCATTAAATCTCTGTTGTTTATATCGCTTGAAAAACCGTTATTTAAGAAGAAATTTAAAGAAGACAATAGAAGCAATAGTAAGCGAGAAAAGTAAACAGGTGAAGCAACTGTAAAATTCACCTGTTTTATTTTTAGACATTTTTTTAATTGAATGAGTGAACGCAAATATATTGTTTACGATGGATTCCATGACATCTTTCCATTCACCAATATTCTGCTATCTTTATCCTATAACAACAGCAGCGGCTTCTACGTTTAATCTGGAAATAATACACATATAAAATGATCCAACAACTGACATTAGGACAATACTATGCGTGCAATATGCTTGCACAATCGGGAATCTATAACGTATTTGTTTCACGGACGCAATCTGTTGCAAACTAATAATATAATCTTTGGTTTACGGAGTAACTTTACATGTTATTTTCAAGGGGATGCAAAACGTATTTCGCTTCTTCATTCATAGTATGAGTAACAACCCTTTGATTCCGAAACATATTCGTGATGACATATACCGTTACCATTTTGTCTTATCTTCAATTGACTTTTTTTAATTGTCAATAAAGGATTGAGTTAGCTTGTTATTATATGCAAATAACAAATAAAAGCAAATTGTTTCATTTACCTATAAATCAATTTAACACGAATCATCTTAAAAGGCTAAGCATTTAATGAAACAATCTAATTTGTTTTTTCGAAGCATATGCATCGTTTAAAGTCACAAGCGTGTCTTTAAATCACATTAAAATGATATGCATATAACATTTTGTATGTAATGATTATACATAACTTACTCGATCTCACACAAAGGGTGTGCAAGTATTTCACACTCGAAATCGTACCACTGGTAGTTGTTAGGAGCGAACAATATCAGACAGTCCTGGTGATCGCCCGTGGGGCCCGGGTGACCCTGAGGCCAGCTGGTGTATATCTGCACACAGCAATAAGTATTAAAATGAACCTTGCTTTGGAAATTCGGAAAAATGCATAGTCCCTTATAAGCCTATGCGGACTCCACCTTCTAATCTCTGACGACCCTTTTGGCTAATGCATTTAGACGTGATCTCACAAAGCGAGATACAAACTGATTTGATTACGTTCAGATTTTGTGTTTGATTTTGTGTATGACTTATGTGTAGCTTGTTGTGAATAAATTGATAAATTAGAATAAGCAAACGTCGTACCAAGTCAGAATCGTCCGAGTACCAGGTCCAGATACCCTCTATGTTCGAATCCGTGCCACCGAGCCAGAATGAATTGGCAAATGTGTGGTCAGGAACTGAAAACAGATATTATGTATCTGCCCTTACGTACAGCTATCAAACGACATAAACTGTAAGAAGGCTATACACGATATTTCCCCTAAATATACACACGAATGTACATATGCCCTGTTTTCACATATAGGTTTAATAGTTTATAATCGAGTAGCAATATACTCCATTCAATTAAATAAAAAAAAATAAGAGAATAAATAAACAGTGCCAAAGGGTATTTTTGTCCCAGTGAGATTCGAACGCACGTCTACTTAAATGGCGCACTATTATCGAAAATTCGCATCACTACATTACCGTTTCCAATGGTTCGCACATAAATGGTGAATATAGGTACTAATTTGGTGGTCATTTTACTTAAACTTCTGATAAACCGCGCCAGCTTAAATAGTAACCAGCGCAACCTTTAAAAAAAATATTAAAATTCATGCGTGTATTAATTAATGTTTACAAAACTTATATTTCTCAAGATGTATGTTTTAATACCTTCCTTTAATATATAAGCTTGCATAAACATTAAAGTCGATATGCACCTGTGAGGTGAATTGATAGTACATTGAGCAAGCTCACCATGTTTGTACAGACGCCCAGCAAAATCTTGGAGGAATAGGTCCTCAGCCTTGCTTTCCACTTTGGCCAAATGAGCATGTCGAGATGAACAATGGTGCTGCAAAAATCATTTATAGTAATAAGTCTTGCTCTGGACAAACGGGGCTCATTACAAAAGATTTAAGAGTCGACCAATATAAGCATATGCAGTACAGGGTAATCCAGAACGACACAGTCTTTTTGAGCGAAAATCCAGTTGAAGCAGAAAGTGTCGTCCCAGATTAGTATGTGCGGACTGCTCATGCTAGACAGAGACGATAACTTACGCGTATGCATGAAGCCCCATTTATCAAGAGCGAGTATCAGTTATATATAACGAAATAGTTATTAAACCGATCACATTATGTAGTTACAGTATGAACTGGTTTCAATGAGTATGCATTCCTATGTGTAATAATATTGCATGGCGTTTTTAAAAAAACGAATAAGTTATAAAACTAAATTTCTGAGAATTGATTTTAAAATTATAACATTACATGACATTAAATATACTAAATTTTATCGAACATATTGATTTGATGTTCAACCGGATATGTACACAAACAATTCTAAATATATTGACATCTGTTTTACCAAACTAACATGTAGTTATTGCTGTTTCGATTGTGCATGTCTTTGCATAATTAACTTATTTTTTAATCTTTGTATTCGATATATGTGAATGTATTGTATGATAAAATACCGTCGCTTCTGTCAAGCTGAATTTCATTTCATCCGCAAACTGATAGCAAGACTGGCGGAAGTAGACCCACCCATCAGGACACCGAGTCATGCTCTGTTCTGAAAAAAATCAGCTGCTAGATCAACATAAAGGCCTGTCAAAATCCTTATAATCAATGGAAACATATCTTATAAAAACAGAACAAAATATAGATATAAACACAGTTTGTATTGCATAACTATACGCAAATATCGAATCATAGTGCAATGTCTTTTGTGGCGTACATAATCTCAAAAGTGCCTCACAGCTTGGTCAAATATGAATATTTCCACGCAATAATGATTAAATAACTCAATATAGTATTAAAATGTTATAATTGGGGCGAATACCTTCTGCAATTCGCCCCATAGGTTACATTATATACATATACCATCGAAAGAAGTCCGTTACTGCAACCAACCACTTTGGCATCTCCAGATTCTGCATTCGCAAACAAAATTGCTCCGATCGCATGGTGTTAGTACTAATGCGCCACAAAAAGCACTGTGACGAAATACATCGGTATTTTCCGTTGCAAAATTTGACCAAATAGAATACCAAAGCTATCGGAATGTGTTTGATTTTTTTTAATAATACATTTTACGGAGGTGATTGTGTTTGCCAGGCTAGCTCAGTCGGTGGAGCAGTTTGCTGATAAACACGGTATCGTGGGTTCGTGTACCAAGTAGGATGATACTTTTTTCCCCTATTATTGAATAGATTTACTTAATTCTTTGACAGACCATCCTTTTGGACAAGACCTTTCTGTTGACTTTTTAGCTAGACCCCTGGTTGACATTGACCTTTAGTATCCAATTGCTCAAAAACTAACATTTTCTGTATCTTACTTGATACTGAATGGATGACCTTTATACTTTGACACACGGAGAACTGGGTGTGTTATATCTTCGCAGTTTAGCTATCAATTGGCAAATACTACAATGACTTGTTTTCAAAAGCAGTATTTACATTTTACCACAATAGCTAAATCATAAAATGTTTACAGCCTTTCATCCTTTCTTACTTCCATCTGTTTTCTTCAAAAAGGTGATTGGTTGGCGTCACGGTGTAAAGTGTTTTAACGACCACAAAATTTGAGCAAAATCGCCCCACCAATACTTTGATTTTCAGAACTTCCCTCATTGTTATGCAAGAGGTAATCCGAGCCTGCTCGCCGGTCAACAGTTTTTAACAGCTATCGTTTCTTCATTTTCACCGTGGCTACTTCGTAAGGCCATGATGCTGATCTCTGAGGTTGATCAAGGCATTTGGTCACACTTACTTTATTCGGCATTTTCCTTCGATTAATGACGTACCAAATATATTGTCTTACCTTACTTGGTGTAACAACAAATCTTGTAATTGATTATATTCGGGTTTTGGGGGTATCGGAGGGTTTCATCCAACAATGATATCAGCTATATTTTAAAAGCATCATTGCTGTTTGAAAGTATCGGTAAAGATGACGATTTCGAATCCTGCGATCATAGGAACTACGAGATAATACATGTTGTAATGTTTTAATATCCATAATATTAATCAACTGCTGACAATGTCAATTATGACATAAAACGTTTTGCCGTATTCAGTCCTATGCTTCAACGTGTATATGAAAAACAGAAGTAAAATATGAACTTACGATAACTTACGATACACTGGGACACAACAAAAGATAAAACAATGATCAAACGCATTTTCCTCCTTCAGACGAATGTTACAAGAACTAAATGTTGTGCCAACTGTCTCGATTTACTCTGCATCAAGATAAACGCGCACAATTGAGCTTTTAATGTCTCATTGAACTTCATGGATGTCCTTTATTTTCACTTACTGCATGTCTTATCAGCGGGACACATAATGCCTTGTCTTTAAAAATAAAACTGTACATAACTTTTAACTCAGGCAAGAAAAATGTAAAATTAATTTTTATATTACTTTTGTGTTTAATATCAATAATAATTTGTATTGTGTTGTTGATGTTGTTGTTGGTGTTGTTGTTTTTGTCGTTTAATTGGTACGTCAACATCAACTATTATTTGCAAGTTCATTCTTATTTGGAATTTTACTAGTCAGAAACCGGTGAAAGGTTGACGAGTTATGCTTGCGTTTTAATTTTTGTTTTAAATTACTCTCACATATTATCAGCTTTATGCACATACTGTGAAACGGGCACGGACGCATAACACACTGTTCAAGTCAAGCCCCTTATAGATATCTGTTCTTATAATGGGTCAAATGAATGCAAGCTTTTATTCCTTAAGAATATTCGGATATATCAGAGTGTCGGTAAACATTAAGAGAATGACAAGGTACTGCCCTTTCGTTTGGTTATATTTCATGTAAGACGATTGACGTGTTCATGATGACGTATTGAGCACAGGAAAGTAATTCTAAAGCTTGTTTAGTAGATTTAGTTTCATTTTGTGTCATACGTTTACCACACCTTGATAAAATACTGTTTTTTGTGTCAATTCTGGATATCTATTCTGAAAGGATTCCGAGTTATATGTCTTTGCTCCCAACACCTAATAATCTAAAATTAAAAAAAATCATATCAGATACCTTTGTAAAAGGCCAAAATAAGCGTAGATATGATGCATATTTTGATGAAACTGTAATTATGTCATTAAGTTGTCGACATAATTGGGCATTTTGATGTTACAGTTTATTTAAGCGTCGATTACCAATTTGCATGATTAATTTCTCATTAAAACACAAACTTCGCATATGTGTGTAATTTGCCAAACCATATATACCTGAAAATGTATTGCACCTGTGTGCATGTAATAGATATGTTAAAAGGTAGTCAATTACATTGCATTCTATAAGAATCTCTGAGGATTTTGTACTTTAGAATAAGGTCCCGAATTCTCGAAAATTCTTAATTCATAACGATTAAATTAAGACTTAAACCCCATTAAATGATTAAGCTAAGTACTGCAACTTAAGCCGTTTTCTTAAACGAACTGAGCGAAGTGTTTAGCTAAGCGATTTTATGCGATTAACTTGCCGATAGTTTTGAGTACTATCGGAACTCTTCCAAAAGTCGTCTGTTTACAAACAAAACAAAATGGCCGAAGAAAAAACCAAGAAACGCTGTCAAAATTGGTCAAAGGCAGAAAAGGTCTTTGCCTTAAAACTTATCAAATCACAGGAAGATATTTTTGAGAGATTTCAAGGGGCCAATCAAGGCAAGCTGAAAAAGAAGCTATGCTGGGAGAAGATCGCCCTGGAATTGAAGGCGTTTGTAAAGTTTCTGATTTTTGCAAAAGTTAATGTATTGATATATTGTGTAATAAGTGATTGTTTATAATAAATGAGGTTTATTTTGAGTAATTTGTTACACGGTCGAGATCTACTATAGTATTCTTTTAATTTCTCATTTTCTCAAAAAAATTATAAACAACCACGATTTATTACATGCGGAAAAAATCTTTCAATGTTCGCAAAAAGAAACTATTTTATTCATTTCAAGTTGCTCATTCGTACGTACGCTGATAAAACTTTAAAATATAAAAATTACAGGTCAGGCGTATGCTCAGAAAATCGGGGAGTGGAGGAGATCCGTTTAAGAACTCCTAAGAACAGTGGTAAGTTATGTGCTTTTTACAATATAAGCGACACAATACAGTACACATTTCGTCTAAGTGAAATCCATTTCAAACGAGGTTATTAAAAAGTGAAATAAAATGCATTTGCAGATATTTTCATAGTTACTGGCGTACAAGACAAATTGCATGCGAAATATGTTATAATTATTGCATAACACACCGTTCTCGATTAACAAATATTCAACATAAAAGACTTGAAAGGACTTACCTTTCATCATGTTTATGTCCATTCCTTAACTTAAGAAACTACTGTATCCATAATGAAGTCAAATATGTAATTCCCCAAAGCTTTATACAAACGGCTACGTACGCATTTCATTCAATGAAACATGTACATGAACGAGTACAAAGCTGCTTTGGCACTTACATAATTCATAATTCAAACGAATTTCAAATTGTCCCACTAAAGAAATTGATTAGTCTACATGTTAAGTGTGAAAAACGATCCCTGGTAAATTCAACATATTCATCCAATTACGGCATCTCACTAACATTACTGTTTCTATATTTCAAGTACAAGTTCCAGTTTTGTCATGTTAACTAGGGTTGGATGTCATCATTCGGTTTTGAGTTCACCATTTCTGAATCATAAAAGAAAATTTCATCCAGTTACCAATTGCAAATGGAGACATGTAGATCTATATGTCCCATTGCATATTGAAATCTTCACCCATGTTAGCTCATTTGTCATAATCACCACTATTGTTTCAAGCATATAAATCTACTATAGCACTGAAATCCATCTAAAACACCCATGCCTTGGGAATTTTTATAGTTTCCAATTTTAAATGAACGTCTCACACTTATGAACGGTTAAACTGAAATGGTAGTTCGCGGGTGACGACGCGCTTTTGCACACGGTCCAATTTCATTGGTTGATTTCACTATTTCGGTTTACGCAGCATGTCATGAGAATGTGTAATGAGTTTTTTTTATCATATCAGTTTTGTTAATCGTATTATCAACACAATTTATTTTGTAATGCATTAATAGTTATCAAATATTAATACTATTGAATAACATACGCGTTAATTTTAAGTTATGAACGAATTAAAATTTGTAAAATGTACTGTCCCAAATTCAGTATACGGAGCATCCCATATAACATTAATGGGTGTATTCAGTATATTCATAACTAAGCCGTATTGCAATATCGTATTATTGGAAATAATTTTTATGGCGACAATGCAAAGCAAATATATGAACTTCATAGCGTTATTATAGCGGTTGTTAGAGGGACTATGGCAACAAAAAAAACAATTCCAATTTAAATTTCAAATATCAAATAAATACGCTAAGCGAATAGATATTCGTTGAAGAACCACATGTAGTAAAAGACAACAAGAGACATTTGGTAAACATCAAGAAAACGGCCAAACAAATAAAAACCAATTCATGAAATGTTTTGTATGTCAAAATGCCTAAAATATTTCATGTGAATTATACCCAGTTTAAACCGTGGATATATACGCTTGCATTATATTATTATTTTCATTTGCCGAAGCCCTTTTTAAATTTTCAATATAAATGGCTCGATTCCCGCTCCCTGAAAATGTGATTTTTGTTGGTGGCAGTTGGTGTTTTCTCCAGGTTAAATGCACCCCCCCCCCCACACACACACCGCATAAGTTCACATCATAGTTAAAATGTTTTAGTAAAAAAAAGTAGTTTGATCATTCACAATTGATCACAGTATTCCTTAGTCTAGGCTAAGTAGATCTAGTTTAGAGTGCTGGGACACGCACTGATTCCACACATAATGCAGCCTCATGTCGGAATCGCCTCATTAATTCGGACTATCACCTAGGCGAACTAGTGTTCGATTCCCGCTACCGGTACAGAGTTCGGCTGGCGGTCACCATACCGGACCGGTCGAGTTTCTCCCAAAGCATGGAATGCCCGATTATGCTAAAAGGCTAATAACGTCAATTTAAATGAATGAAACGCAATTACACTACAATTAAATATCTATTCGATTGCGTATCAAAATGAGATCTCATTTCAGTGCGAAGTAAAGTCGACGATTCCAGATCAACTGGCCAAGGAAGGGGGGACTTCTCCATTGAAGAAGAGATCGTGGCCGGTATTCTTCGCTATCGAAATCCCCACGAACTGAACGGGATACCGGGGTGTGTGGAAAGTAAGTAATTTGCATAGCGTTTGTGTGATATTTCAGTTATATGTTTATAAATGTCAATTATTGTACAATCGGGCATCATTTACATCAAATGTCCCTGTGCACCCAGCAACTGTAATTCAGTCAATAAATTGTCTACTGCCAGGGTTATGATGCTAGAGCGAGCGAAAATGTATGGCTTGGCATAAATCGGGCCTGGCAATAACCGAGGATAGAACCAGCGATCACTGGATTTGTATTCCATTAATCTACAAGCTAAGAAAACTGGCTTGATTGTGAAGAATTTCAGTAATAATAACTTATACCAGTTGCTTGTTTTAATCTTATGAATCACTGTGTGATTATGTGCCTACATTCGAGAAGGAGAACAGATCGCCAAAAGAGGGTCAACCATCTTCTTCAACAGCCACCTGCAGCGTGCAGAAATGCTCCCCACCTGCAGCTGTCACCACGAAGCCATGTTCTAGTGGCATATCGAACGGGAACGTACTGTAAGTTCACAAAGCTGGATAAACTATGTCCGTCTTCCGTTTTAATAAAGGCAAGTTAGTGTGATGATGTTTCGTACAACATGGACAACTGTGCAAATTATAACACTTTGTAAATTTCCCTTATTTTATTTCTGTGGAAAAAAATACATTAAATATGGCTTATCAATTGTAGAAATATGTTTCTTTCAATATCAATAATTTTCTAACAGATACGAGATACTCTTGGAGTCAGATGTTTCAACAGGAGTGACTCCAGAGAAAAACAGAGGTGATTATAAGCCACTTAAATACTAATTAAAACAATACATGTATTATAAAATCTTAAGTAATTGTTAACACGCTTTTCATAAGAAATCACCATAATCAAAACAGAACTTGTTTAAAAACAAGAGGGCCAAGATGGCCCTAGTTCGCTCACCCCTTTTTTTACAAGGCCTTGTTTATTGCTTAGTTGAAAATTCAGTACTCTAGAGCATATAAGATTGGTTCTCTTCTGTTTACTTTTGCAGTGTGAGCATATGATTAATTCCGATTGAATACTGTCAATTTGCATGTTTTCTTTGCAACGCAAACATTTGCAAGTAATGCTAATTTTACTTGTGATTACAAGGTTTTTGTAAAATATGAACCTTGTGACCACGATTTTGACCCCACATGAACCAATGTCATAATTTGCCTTGATATCATCAAGAAAAACATCCTGGTCAAGTATCATCATTATTGACATTCTAAGGGCAATAATTCTGGCATTTATTATGCGATTTTGCTCATCAAACTTGACTGAGATCTTGTAACCATATAGCTTCGATTAAGAATGCTTGGGAAATGTGAATGCTAGAGTGTTTACAAACCAAATGTGGACGGACGGACATACGACGGACAACGACCGATCCTAAAACCTCACCTGAGCAATCAGGTGAGCTAAAAAGTGTGTGTTTTTCACCGATCTGAGACCTTTTCCAACTTGTCTGAGATATCGATAAACCAATGTCTTGACTAAGTTTCACGATGATTAGGTAAAACATGACTTCTAGAGAGTTCACAAGGTTTCTCTATACTCATATAATAAAGACTGTCACACCCCCCTGGCGATCATGTTTTTAGAACAATCGGAAAAATTATGATGGCCAGCTAACAAGCAAAAATAATATGACATATCAATACGGCAATGAAATTCGTGAAAGAATATGTTTGCTAACATTCATTTCATCTAGTTTTTGTTCATGCAAGCGCTTGTAATGACTCTGAAAGTGCATCTTAGATTTGAAGAATAACCTCGCATCCTTATAGTGGCCACAGCATGTCGTTTATGACTTTTGATTGTCTGCGATACTGCATAAGGCTAGCCCATTACTTTCCACCATTTGACCAAAGAAACAAATTTGAAGACAGGAGTGTTTGTATGCATTGTCTTTATTTGGTATACATATGTACGCACGCGTGCAGTTCATACCGTATATTGTCCGGTGAACGAAGTAAAACATATTATTTAAGCCATGCCCGATTTGAGTGAATGTCAATTGGTTTAATGTCAAAGAACGGCTTAAAGAAGTATCTTGTCCAGTTTAATGACTGTCCATGTGCGTTTTCGCAGGGCTGAATATGCTCGGACTTCAGTTTTTCACCGCTTACATTATCATTTAGATTGATCGGTCGTTGTTTCGTGAACATTGCGCTTATATGTAAAATGATGTAAACTAAAACTGACGTAACTTTATAAGGTCTTTTCAATTTAATTAGTCGCTAATTAAACATAATACTACGAAAGCCTTGAGCGAGGTCAATTAAACTGTTTCAACAAAGTAGGGTATGTAATTCCGGATCGAGAGTAAGTAGGTTCCTTGCTCCGTGTTCCTTATTCCTTATTCGCATGAGGAATAAGGAACTGTTCCTTATTCCTATTTACGCATAACATTTTTGATATACGGGGAGGGTTTTAAAGAAAAATAGTGCAAAAATTTCTTTATTTAATCAAAACAAAATAACTCGAATACATTTACTTTAGGTGTAACGTTATATATTCATGTGTCTTCTTCGCGCATTAATAGGATTTCTTGTTAAAACCGAACCGATATTTTACACTCCGACTTAAGGGATCAATACAGAGACCTCGTAATTGCTGAGCGGACACCATATCCACTACACCATAGCCACAGAATCATCTTTAAATTCCAGAGTAAGCACACAAGTATGAGGCATTAGATCTAAAAGCTTGGCACATGTGAAACACTTTTTTCCATCTACCCAAAAATACGATTTTTTTTTAGATGCATTACTTTTTTATTGAAACAGTTATAATGTTTTAAACACAAAAGTGTCCATATATTTATTAAAATACATGGTTATAAAAAAAGCTTTTACCTGTAAATTAGGTAGCACATATTTCCATATTAAACTGCTTTATAACATATAGAACATAAGCATAATTCACATATAAATTTGATGTTTGTCTATAAATGTCTTTTTATAAATTATATTATTACTAATAGGCTGGTGGATCAGTACTGATCCCCCATTGTATATTGTAATAATATTTGTTTACTATTATGTGTTATATCTTTGTATTTTCTGCCAAACGAAGTTATGTTTCTGTAAGAGTTTACGTCACATCCTGTGTTTTTGTTTACATTAATACAACTGATGAAGTAAATGGCCGAAACATGCTTAGTATTAGAAACATAAACAAAAGTAACGTGTTTGTACGGATTTTTTATTATATTATAAATATCGTACACATTTATGACAATTTCATTATCATTGATATGTATAGGATACTAATTAAAAAGGATATCAATTAAAGTTGACAACTCACAAAAACGAACATCGTCAATTAAACTTTACAGTTACCTTCCGAAATAAAGAAGCCTTTCGTTCTTAATAATGTATAATCCCTCGCTCTTGGAGTGTTTTTGCGATTGTTCAGGCATTTTATTTTAACAATACATGTCTTTTGCTACAATAAGAAAATATGTAAGGCTAATTTGAACGCGCGTATTACCCGATATTTTAAAATGAGCATCAATATTGTTCATTGTACACTACATTAATGTATATGTCAGCGAACAATAGTCTATAAACATATTTACGTATGTGCTAAAGTGATGATTGTGTCCCTTCTATTGAGGTTGTCAACGCTCAATGTCGATGATGATGTTATTGCAGATATGTTTTATATATTTCAGGTCGTTGATTTGCTAAATGACCTATACACATGTTTCGATGCAATCATAGAAAACTACGACGTATACAAGGTAAGACCAAAATGCATCGATGTATGATTAACATGGATTAACGTTACGGAACGCATATATTGTGGAAAAAGAATGTTTGTGTTAAACAATTATAGGTATTTGTGATCATACGACATACAGGTTAATGCATAATCCCAAACATTGTAATTCATTGCTCATTATAACGAAACTTCACCGACAGGTTGAAACCATCGGCGACACGTACATGGTTGCCTCCGGACTTCCGGAACGCAACGGTAACGAGCATGTGCGACAGATTGCTCTGATGTCACTGGAAATAATCCACAGTGTGTGCCAGTTTGTGATTCGTCACCAACCTGAAGTACCGCTAAGGGCGCCTATTGGATTACATTATGGTTTGTATAGTCGTGCGCTATTGTGAACGTGACTAACCAACGAAAATCCGGTTGAACTAATACGTTAAGCATATCATTATAGCATTAATGTCTATGAACCGAGCTTTTCTGGATTTATTGGTTTATTACGCGTATCCTTGTAAACAAAGCAATCCGTGGATTTGTTTTGTATATTTCAATTGCTAACTAACTTAAGTACTTGCAAAACTGTTGTTACTTCGTTAGATTCTAAATTTCGAAGATTTTGTAAATAGTGCACTGAAATCAACTTGTGAACAAAGTACACTCATTTTAAATTGGTTGTGGATACCGAATTATAAAGAAAATTGTTTTAAAAGTACACTTTTATTAAGCCATGAAGTATAACTTCTAGCAGTTATGGAATTTAATTTATAAAGTAACACAGTTATTTGATTGCATTCAATATACCAACAAGAAGTCAAGCTCATTAGTAATGTGCAACTACTCTCACAGGTCCTGTCTGCGCAGGCGTGGTAGGACGAAAGATGCCAAGGTACTGTCTATTTGGGGACACCGTGAACACTGCCAGTCGCATGAAGTCCAGCGGCAAAGGTCGGATTTTAGAAATGAGTGGCTGGTTATACTTTTAACATTAAACCTCGATTGTCACAATCGGGGCTGTTTCGAGATAGCCTTAAAGAAAGTCGGATTTGTCACACTGAATCAACTTTTTGCACCTTTTTCTACTCCCCTTTATTTCGCTCAGAATGCTTATGGAGTCCCGATTTATGTGGTCTTGTCATATTATCATTGCATTCAAAAGAAAAGAAATTCCCTCCATTCTGTTTGCTATGCTGTTTCGGCGAGATTCAACTCTATGTAATTATATGTGTCTGTAAATGAAAATTTCGATATCGCAATATATGTAAATAGGATCATTAATAGGTTCTACTGAATAATAATCTGACATCACTTACACTCTCTTACTCGCACTTTCTAAATATGTGGTCCTAAAAGGCATTTTCTATGAGTGTCACGCATATCTTTTCCGATTTGAAATGATTCCCATTATCAATCGCAATCCATAGGTTCATTTGAGAAAAACGACCGACATTTTTTTTAATTTAAACAAGTCAATTTCCACTTACGAAGCAAAAGTTTTATTTAAAATATACAGGTATATAGGTAATATAATTCAGATTGTTTACATGTATTACTTTTGTATCTTTGATTAGGATGTTTTTATTATGCATAATATATGTTTTGCAATTATTATTTATTTGGTAGTATTTGTAATCGAATCATTTGCCTTGTTAAATTGGTTACATGTGGCTAGAAGAGTTGCCCTTACAACCATTTGCCATGTCTTTAATATCAATACTCAATCTTCTCCATTATATATGAAGGAACATATTACCTTAGCTAGCTCTGTTCATAAACACAAAACTAGGTTCATAGCAAAGGCTCTTAAATGTACAGACTCTGTTAAATGGGACGAGAATCCCTTCTACTTTATAGAGTGTAGCCGTTACACCATGCCTAAGGTAAAATGGTTTAGTAAAATGACATTTGCCTATAGGGGATGCACTTTGTGGAATAATTTACCACAGAATACTAGAAACTCTGCAATATATAATACCTTCAAGTTCAGTACTAAGGAACATTTTATTACTTGATTCTTAACCATTTTTTTTATTTACTTTTAATTAATCTTTTGTGTGTCTGTAGGTTGCTCGGATTGATTGTTAATTGCTTGTTGTCACTTTATTTTTACAAGCTTTGAAATCTAAATGCATGTCGTTCTCGGCATTATTTTAGAATAGTTACAGGCACTAAGTTTTAATATTTTAATACTGAATAATCTCAAACTAGGTGCAGTATAGATGTTTTGTGTTATTTATAGTTGTCTTTCTTAATAGTGACTTGATGAAGGTGCTCAAATCAAAATTGAAGTACATGTGTGTGTGTTATGCTTATATTGTCATGTATTATGCAATTATATATTGAAATCAATCAATCAATCAAATCAATCAATCATTTTGTCAGGTATAGCTTAAGTCAGAAACCGCCAACGTATGATTCCCAAATGTGTTTAGCCAATAAATCAATAGTATTGTCAAGCTCCAGAAATATTTTAAAATTTCCAGTAAGTAAATACAGATACTCCATCAACATTATTTTTATAAACTACCATTTTTCGATTATACTTTCATTGGGGAATAACTACACTTTTCTCTCATAAACTAGGGTTTACCTTGAGAATAAAGGCATTATAACGACCTTAAAAATACGAATGTAAAACTATTAAATATCAAACAAACAGTTCTGTTTTCATAGTTGTAACAATTCGAACTATATTTTGTATCGAAAATGATATGATTGTTGTTTATGGATATGAATAATAACCCATTGTTTTATTCAAAATATAAACAGTATAGTAGTATAGTAAACGACAATCACGTACTATATGGACATTGGCATGTGCATTAACTATTAAGATAATTCAATCTGCATTTCTTTTACTGCATTTAAAATCTTGTTAAAGAGTTGATATCTGATATATATTGTTATATTAATTTGTAACATTTCAGCACGAGCCGATCCGTGATATGTCATTTGAAGTAACTTTTGTTGCTGATGTAAAATACGCAATATAAGTATTTGATACCGTACGAACTTATGTAAGGACATTGAACAACTGGGAATTTCTAATAGTAGTAGTAGTAGAAGCAATCGACGAAGAAGAAGTAGAAGAATTACCAGCATAATTAGAAGTAGTAGTAGTAGTAGTAGTAGTAGTAGTAGTAGTAGTAGTAGTAGTAGTAGTAGTAGTAGTAGTAGTAATAGTAGTAATAGTAGTATAAGAAGTAGTAGTAGTAGTAGTAGTAGTAGTAGTAGTAGTAGTAGTAGTAGTAGTAGTAGTAGTAGTAGTAGTAGTAGCAGCAGCAGCAGCAGCAGCAGCAGCAGTAGTAGTAGTAGTAGTAGTAGTAGAACTAGTAGTAGTAGTGGTAGTGGTAGTGGTAGTAGTAGTAGTAGTAGTAGTAGTAGTAGTAGTAGTAGTAGTAGTAGTAGTAGTAGTAGTAGTAGTAGTAGTAGTAGTATGCCATTCGATACAAAACAAGACTCATTCCGAACATTTAGTTATCAACAAGTGTATAGACATAAAACAATTTTAGGTGTGTATTAATAGATGTATGCAGTCCTAAACAATATCAATACGCATCAGATATACACCAGCTGTTTGCTTTAAATTATGGGTAAAGTTTTATTTATGTGGGGTGGCGCTACGTAAATAATAAAACACATACAATTTCCTCCACTACTTATTATTGATTCTCGTATAATCTACCTGAATGAGTGTCTTTACAGCCATGAACATACATATCAGTGAGGCACCTATGGGCCTTTTGTCATCGGCTTCCTTCACAATAGAAGAGCGAGGAATGATCGAGGTCAAGGTAACGTAGCACTTGTGTTAATGTTTTTGATATCTATCATCGCATTATGATTCCAATGAATAACCCATTCGAGAACGGAAATGCGAACTGTAAAATAAAAAAAATGTTAACGGTAGCGTATTGCCGAATATTTTTTTTCATTAATAATACACCGCCGATAAAAACGAAATCGTCCATTTGATGTATAATACTGTATTATTCGTGCATATGTAATTTAACTTCTAATGCAAACATAGTTAGAATTCTTTACCTGAAAACATAGTGTTCACGTAAATCTCAATAGGTGCTTTTTCTGCTTTTCTGGTTTTGAAAAATAGTATTTGTTCGTTTGTTTTAAAAATTGACCATGTTGTATTAAATAAATGAACCAATTAATGAAGGAATAAACGAAAGAACGAACGAACGACTGAATGAATGTTTCACCTGTTTGAATGTTTCAAAATTTCTTCCATCTGTAAAATAATTGTTCTTAACCCTGCGTAAAACAATATTAATATTAATAAACAAACTCTTTTGCTCGTTAAATAATAACCATATTCCATATATTTTCAGGGAAAGGGGCGAATGCGAACCTACTGGCATGTGAACGAGCTTGATACTCAGGGGAAGTAACAAATGAGACAGGAAACCGAAACCACTTGCAACGGTTACGTCCCCTAGCTGTTAATAGCTATTTATTTATTTTTAATAAGGTTGGTGTAACACCACCCATACATAAGTATCGTTGTGCTGTTGTAAGTTAATGGACTACACTGACATTAAAATAAAAGAAGATAAAGGGAAAATATCACAATTTCAAAACCTCAAATTATGACCTAAAGACTTAAACCGCATATCATCACGTGGTTTCACGATTGGAGCTCGTGCCGTTAGTTTCCATGTAGCAGACTAGCTCCCAGCCTACCTTGAACATATACAGAACATACAGGTTTCTGCACGATCATGCTGAATAACGCTATAACCCATGCACGATAACAGTATGTTAGGTTTTGTCGTGATAATTGTACGTGTCATTAAAATAATAAAAACCTTTGAGGGGTAAAGATTATTTTTCAAGATTAAAGGGTGAACCGTTGTTTTCCATACGCATCTGGGATATTGAAAAAACATTCTTTATAAAACTAATTAATGTTTTACAGAAGTAATATGTCTTCTGTATAATACGTTGATATCCCCCCCCCCCCTTTTAAAAGTGGAGGGATATAGATTTGGTGTTTCAAACTTCGGTTATGTACTAAGTTGACATAATTCATACATGTTTGTGTCAATGATTTATCTTTATATAACATACATACATACGATAAAAACAAATTGTCGAAGGGAAGCAGCATGCGTTTAGTGCAACATTTATGTAATGCAAACACTCATATATATTCACACAGAAGTTTTAGCAAAAAAAGCTGGCTGTCGAGTTAGGATTTGTTTTTAATATGGGCCCACATTTTTCTCTTATGAAAGGGCCCACATGGCACTTTTCCTCAAAAGAGCAGATGTGTTTACTTGTCCCTGATAAACAAGGGGATTAGCGCTAATTCACTCGCAAGCGGCGATAAGCCCCTAGGAAATGTTTTCTTATCACATTGTGCCTACATCCCCGATCATGTCAATAACCCCTTATGATCCTGAATGCTTCATCTATCGATGGTTGATAATTTATGTGAGACGTCTTTTGAATGGCCAGGAAAGAGAAGCAGCGAAGGGAAACAACTGATACTGTAATTCGTAGGGCTTAAAATTGCTGACGTTATAATTTATTGAAAACAGAAAAGAATTAGAGAGGTATTTGGATAATCGTTTTTAATTAGAACCGGTAAGTTTCGTTGTATAAGTCCAAGGCCCATACCTTCGCTAATCAATGGACCGGAACCAAACTACTGCTTCATCTGTAAATCATGAACCAAGTACTCACACACCAAATATCGCATCAATATCTTAAAGCTTTGAAAAAAGTCTGGAAAATAAAATGACGGAAAGACGGACGAAAAAGTACTTTTATGTTTGGCCGTGAACTGATACCATTATGTAACAAATATAGAAGGCAAGAGGCTAAAATACCATCCTTGTCAGTTCACATAGAGCAACCATTATCATCGGGGATGTGCTTGTGCATGTTCTTTGATATATTCTGTAAATATAATATTACTTGTGTAGTGTCTTACGTTGAAACGAGAACTCAAATCACATCCATATACAGTAACGCATGTTTATATTCTTGAATCACAATTTGAATGCTGATTAGATTTATCAGGGGGGGGGGGGGGGTCAGAAAGAAAGCCGGACAGTGTTACATGTACACTGTCATTATATACCAAAAGCATTCGCATTTGATAAATCATTCCTTAATACAATTTTGCAAATTATTAGTTCAATATCTCCTGCAAGCCAATAACCATTAGGTGAAATTGCTGCCGTTTTCGTAATCGTCAGTTGCTGATGTAATAAAATTTCAAATACATGCACTGATTCTTGGTATACGTCAACGGATAGTAGTCTTGCATGTGTTTTCCAATTTGACAAGACAAGGCATTATATGATTTATATACACATATTCGTCAAATGACGTTAACAAACATTATTAAGTGAAACTGTAATGTAAAATTATTTGTATAATTATGTAAATTCGTAATTTGATCCTCAAAACAGTTCGTTAAGATCATGTCCATAGGAACAAAACTTGGCCATATTTCGGGATCAAATGTTTAAGTTAAAAGGTATAAACAAAATAAATATATTTTTATTTTTTTCTTTCTGTTATTAAAACAATATTCATTATAGAAATCTTAGTCTTGATTTTTAGAGATCACAACAAACGTGTTATGCAACCTAACTGACATCGATGGTGAACATCACCTCTTCGTTATTAAATGACCTTATTATGCAAATGTTAGGGATGCATTATATTATAAGTATTTCACACCCCGTACAAATAATACACGTTTAGCGAACTGTGTAACTATCAAACAAAATAATGATTAGAAAAATAGCCATGATTTACTTTTATCATCATCATCATCATCATCATCATCATCATCATCATCATCATCATCATCATCATCATCATCATCATCATTAATCCCTTGAACGGTTTGGTCTTTGAGGAACGACGATACAGAAATCCTCCTCCAGGCAGGTCTGTTGTATGCTGCTGAGAGTTATTCATCCATGTGAAGGAATGTCCACTCTTTAACATTGTCCATCCAGCTTTTTTTCTGACGACCTCGACGTCTACCGCCATCTAGCGTGCCATGGGGAACAGTCTTGCACAAAGAGTCATGCCTGGTGACTTGTCCAAACGAACGGCATCTTTCGACGTTTAACGGTCGCCAGTAGGGGCTCTTGTGGATCAACAAGTGTTGCAGTCATGTATCGGACATACTTGTTGGTCTTATGCTCCGTATTGGAGATGCGTGGCTGTCTTCGGAGACATTAATGTGCAACTGCATTTATCCTGCATGTTTTCTCCGCGTTAAGGGTCCAGGTCTCGCAGTAGTAGCGTAATTTGGAGACTATAAGCAACTTTTAGAGCCTTTACTTGTTGGCGAAGCTGATAAAACTGCTTGTAAAAAATCTTCTCAGTCTGGCAATTGCTGCGGTCGCCATGGCAATTCAAATTCGGTCCTCAGCAGTACTGGCAGCATCCTTGGATAGGGTTCCGCCTAAATACTTGAAGCTTGTCACTTCTTCTAGCTTCTCGCCGTTCATGGTGATCTTGTCACAGGTGTTGGTCGGTCTGTTCACCATGATTTTCGACTTCTCCGATCTGACATCCATCATGTATGCTTCTGCTCTTTCCTGCTCTTAAAGTTCCCTGCTGGTACCATCCATAAGGTCAATGTCATTAGCAAATCTCAAGTTTGAGATGGGTCTTCCACCGATGGAAATAGTGGTGCGGTGGTCATGGAGAGTCTCCTCCATTATGTTTTCTATCTTATGATTGAACAGGACGGGAGAGAGAAGACAAGCATAACGGACGCCCACTGATGTCCTGAAGAAAGCCCTCTTCTGTCCGTTGAGAAGTACTGCGCTGCTTGCGTTTCCTTAGAATTCTTGAATTACTTGCATCAGTCATTCGTCAATGTTGAATCCTCTCATAATATACCACACTCGGTCGAAAGCTTTCTTAAAGTCAACATAGTTGTAGAAAACTCGCGTGGATGTTGCAGGTTTTTCTCAATAATGATTCTGCAAATGAAGATCTGTTCCACTGTGCTCCGCCCAGCTCTGAATGCAGCTTGCTCTTTGGTAAGCAGTTCCTTGGCCTTACTTTGCAATCGATTAAAGATGATGACAGCATGTTTTTGCTGGAATGACTGATGGCGTTGATGGTAGATTTGAGGTTGCCTTTTGGGTGTAGGGATATGACAAGTGACTGGGTCCACCCCTTGGGCCCTTTCTTTTTCTCTCAATTCTTTTGGGAAAGTATCGTTATTGCTGCAGTCGTTGTCTTTCCCATCCTTGCTTAATATGCTCTGATGGACGTTGTCCACTCCCGGAGATTTTCCTGCATAAAGACTACACACTGCCTTCTCCACCTGTGCCTTAAGTATAGACGGACTTTCGTCGTCCTCTTCTGGTCTGTGATCGTTCTGAAAAATACTAGAGTCTTGTTAAAGCGGTTAGTTGTAGAGGTCACTGCAGTATTCAGTCCACATGTTTAGAACTGCGATACTCTCGGTAAAGAGATTACCGTTAGCGTCTGATATAACACTTGTCTTGGGCTGACTGGACTTCGTGAGGGTCTTGAGGGTTCTGTAAGCCTTCTTACTGCTGCCTGCGGTCATCTATTTGTCGATGATGATACATTGTTCCGTAAACCATTCCTAATTGGCCTCGTTCATCTTCTTCTTTACCTCCTTATTCGCTTTCTGGTAATTTTCACTAGAATACAGGCTTGTGTACTTCTCATATCTCAGCTTTCTTCTTTTGTTGCATAGGTCCAAGATCTTTTGCTTTAGAAGCTTTAAAATACGAGGACATGTAATATATATGTAATATAATATGCGTATATTCTTCCACAAAGAAAACAATTGTTGAATAATGTTATCATCTGGTCATTATGTGTGAACTTCATCAATGTGGCATTCTCACGCGAACAGTTTTTCCCTGTGTATTTAAATAAAGATATCGGCGAAATATTGTGTGTTTTGTATTTTACTTAAAACGCCTGTTCTTGATGTGTATGCATGCTGAATACGCTTGAATCAAAATAATTTATTATGCTCCTTTTTGTTATGTTTCGATCCTTATCTTTAATTGACGTTTTGAAACATAACTTAATTTCAAATGCCTTCTTCTAAATAAATGGATGTGGTATGAAGGGCCTCTGCAAAGTTAATTCTTAAGGTGTTTTTTTTTTGCTAATTGAAGTTTACCGATAATGAATTGGTCGTGCGGTTTTTAAAACGAAATCGTATTTTTAGGATATCATTGTTGTTGGTAACCGCATGTGTTGTGAAACAAAATGTGTTCAGCACGCCTGGAAAGAAGAACAATCGATACAATTGTGAAGATTGTAAGAAATAGGTTGCAACAAAGCCTTTGCATGTTGTGTTGGTGAGCATTGGTATTATAGCACTTGTCAACATGATCCTGTGGAAGATTATACGTGTTTAGTCAAAATCGACAACATTATCCAGTGGTATTGTAAGAGTTTCAGGGGAGCCTAACAAACACTGTTTAAATTTCTTACACCGGCGTTGAAAAGGCAAGGTCAATTGGAAGAGCTGCCCAGAAACCTAATGCAGGTATGAAATAATTTGTTCATAAGAAGAACAGCCAATCGTCGTGACAAAAAATGTAGTTAAAGATGTTTCAGAAATCGCACATGGAATTCCAAAGTCACTAAGCGAAAATGTCAGTGAAGTTTTACTTGGTAAACAGGGGAGGAGCAAAGGGCCAACAATAAGATTTTCTTAAAAATGAAATGAGGTAACTCTTAAGAGAGAAACGTGCTTATTAAGAGAAGTGCTACACACTTAGTAAGAACATTTCAACCCAAGTTACCGTACAAAAAACCTGATGCAGTGGAGGCCAAAGCAGATGAAGAAGGGCATGAAGTACTTAATTACTTCTTAATTACTTATTTGAAATTTAAAAAAAGAGATAATAGATAACATCGAGTTGCTGGAGCATGGATAACATAATTTAACTAATTATAATTATTGATTATCTCCCTGATAAAGTAACATAAAGTTATCACAAGTTACTTCCCATCGATAATGTGAAAAGTGTTTACAGATTTGTTACGTCAATTGTTTTTAACTTCACTATTATTCTTTCAGTCAAAATACGTTGGAGTTTGATATGATCTATGATACGTGTCTTTAGTTTGGTGATGTAAAGTTAAAACGTAAACGACTGATTAATACGATCTAAGACTACTTCGGTGAAGTACGGCTGTTTAAAAGTCGCTTGATATTGCCCACATGTTGCTGTTTAAACAAGTATGCACCAAACCTGATCAAACTAGTCAGCGCTCAATACGATGATGATTGGGACATTGCTTTGAACGTTGTTCCAAATATAAAGTATCTGAAATGAATAATGTATTTATTGATAGGGATATATGGTGATTGGCCGCTGCTTATGCACACCAAACTACGCGAGATACGGTCTCTATTTTCCAAATTGAGAAAATGTCTGAATGTGTAGATAAACGTTTCTTAAATGATGAACATGTCAAGAGACATGTGCCGGTAGTATGGAATGCCATATGTTGCGACATGTTCAAAGAAACAACTTTTTAGATATTGCCATGGTAAAAGGGGATTATAGGTTCATTACTTTAACTTGAAACTCTCAAGATTTGGAGTTTACTTCTGCATGTTTGCAGCAGGTTGGAAGAAAGTTCTGAAAGAAAGGAGCAGCACATATTTAGCGGACGCTGATAAACAACACATAGAAGAAAGCGGGCAAGGATTAGTACACATACTAAGCATATAGCAAGTATTCGGAGAAAGTTGAAATAATATTTTGATCCGTTGTATCCAATCAAACATCCATCCAGTTAGTCTCGTGATAATTTTGATTGCAGAAATAAAACCAATGTCTGCTTATGGTAATCAAGCAAAGAAATTGGTAAAAACCCAAATCGAAGAATTTGAAAAGCATACTATACTATCCATATGAAATAATTTAATCGGACACTTGTTATATACCCTAGATTCGCGGATTTTGTTTATGTCACGTTACCGGGAATGATATTTGTTTGTGCGCATGCGCGATCGTGGGAAAATATTAATGAATGTTTACTCAATTGGAACGTTTAAAGCTTTTTGAAAAATAATGCGTTTAAGACAGGTAAAATTTATGAAGTAAAATAGATTAGCCTAAAAACCACATTTTCTCAACATCAATTATATCCGATAATTGAATTTAATATATTTTGTGTGAAAATAAAATATCATGATTTTTAGTTGTCGTCTATTGTTGTAGTACGACTTCCATATATGGCACTGTTACGCTCGTATCACGAATGAGGCCAAAAAAGTTTTATTGTGCGTTTGTTAGAACTTGAAAATTAAGCAGATTTTTCTTTGTCTACTTTGTTTTTAAGACCATCCCTAAGCCTTGTCTGAAGAAGTATAGACTTTATTCGCCCACTGTCTTGATAAATGCTTACACACCTGCTAATGTAGAGAATGTGTTCGTCCTTAAAGCTTCCAAAATATACAGAGAAATGGCAGACCATGTCTGCATCGGACCCATTTGACTTACTGCAGCCCTGTCAGAGTGGTAAAGAAACGGGAGAAATGTTATAAGGCAATTAACAATGTACATATGCAAATATTTAATTGTTATTACTTGTTGGACTTTTGTAATAGTTTGCATAAGCACCAGAAACCAGCGTTTCCTGTTTACAATAAGTTAATTTGGCCTAATTGCTCAAACTTTCTATGAATTGTTGTATGACGTCATACCCGCAAAGCAAGGGTAGCAAAACAAATTGGCTGACGCTTTACACTGAAAGAAACAAAGAATATATTTAAGACTCATAAAAACAGAGTGTTGATTTTATATTGGAACACATCAGCGAGGGATGTGTTTATTTTAAAGGGTTAGTGTTTGTTATTGCTGTTATTTATATGTTACGATTTAAATATTGACATAAAATGTTAAGGTCGCGAATTTACTGTAATCGAGGATATGACCCAATCTCCACGCAGAGTTGTCGTTCCTTGCTATCACATACACCTCTGCGAAAGGCTCAGCATGCCATATTGCCCAGAAACTGGGCAAAACCGAACAAATGCATTCAAAGTAAATTTGATTTGGATTTTTTAGGATAAGAGGCGTAAAATAATGAAATAGGGATTTTAAATTTACGATACATCGTGCGAGTTTTAATGCCACTCTTTGGAACTATTTGATTGCCCATTTACGCAGATGGAATCATTCCACGCACTTCACAAATGTAAACAATTGAACATATTTTTTATTAAATGGCATTAGGTATTGCTTCGACTTATGTATGTATGTAGGTTTGTTAACATCAAAACACCATATCAATTTTAAAATTATGAATTAAGACTGATATAAGATATTATGGTATGAGATGGTTTTCTTTAGTGCAGTGAATGTAATGTAACCGTCGTTTAGTATAATGTAACATCAATGATGAACACTTGGAATGATCATGACATGAATGAGACGCTTTCATAAAAATAGTCCGTTCTGAGCCCATCACAGAGGTGAATGTAATGTAACCGTCGTGCAAGAGATTGGATATGATCTTGGTTTAAAGAGCAGCCATCTTGATTGTTGCAGCCATTTTGACGTCTTCTTAATAATTATTTTAAACATTACACAAGTTGGCGCTTCTTTGTTCATATTGTAAATGTATAACACGAATAAATGTTCTTTATAATTCAGTACTTTATAAGTAAAATAATAATAATGTTTCACTAAAAAAGACTGAAAATAGAAGCCACATTGGAATTTCTTTAACCGCTAAGCATACCAGCACAACATTATTTGGATTCTTCATCAGAAAAATGTCCCCTTACAAAAACACTTACACATTTACTAGACATCTCTAGTGAAAATGTGCCATTCTCCTGCCAGACTCGTGTTGAAAATGTTGTAAACATATATTGGTTTATCGTCAATTTCACAACGATTGAACTATTCGAATGGTTGGGTTACACATCACTGGAAAATACGATGACGGCGCCTAGTCAGAAATGTGTGACCGTTTGGCTTTTACTGAATATGTGCTGTTCTATCTCTATAGTTTTAATAAACAAATGGATTTACACAAACTGTGGATTTCCGAACATAACTCTTACATGCATTCATTTTATTATAACATCAATTGGACTGTTTATTTGCAGACTAATGCAAATGTTCGAACCGAAAAGTTTACCAATTACGGGAATGATACCTCTTGCAATGACTTTCTGTGGATTCGTTGTGTTTACAAATTTGTCGCTGGAAACAAACACTGTTGGGACATATCAGCTGATAAAAACAATGACAACACCATGCATAATGTTGATACAGACACAGTACTACGAAAAAATGTTTTCACTTCAAGTGAAATTGACTTTGGTATGTAACAAAATATTGAATTTGGGCATACTTTAGTTTCTTCAATCTTAATTTTGTGTTTTATTACACTCGTAATTTAGAATGCATCATATGAGTATACTTAAATTCAATTAAGAATCAAGAAATTAAAAATACTCAAAATTCACAAACTGAATGTTTCATGACGCAAATTTTTCCTGTTCAGTGATTTTCGCGCGTTTTTTCCCAGTTTGCGGTACCAGTACTTTTCTCAAATGGGATAAACAAATTGATGTGATACTCTTGGCATTTTAAGTACACTAGAAAGTTTTTAAAGCAAGAGTACAGACTAAAACTTTTGCCACATTTCTCCTGCACTCAATTTCTCAAATATGAATTAACCAGAAGAAGCAGGGCCAACATCTTATAGTGATTTCTCCACTCAATTTATAATTGACACATGGTATTAACACATACACAATTGCCTTAACAAAATCAGAAATTCACGAATAAATGTGTCTGCGAAAATATCATTAAAGAAAAAAGCGAAATGTCATGATTTTGCAGAATACATTCTTTATTAAAAACAATAAGTTCATGTTGAGTACCAGGTATTCATATAATGAATCAGAAACAAATATTTTATATAAGTATTTAACATGATTTAAAAGCAATTATGATGTCTTTTACATTCAAAGTGAATGACTATAACTACATAGGGAGACTTTGTACCATACAATTATTAAATATACCGCAATAATCAACATTGATTGTGGACAAAGATTTTAATTAAAATTGTATGATTTCATTTTATTCAGAAAACATTTCATTCAACAATATGCAAACATTCAAATCTCCACCAGATCTAAACAGTTTAATTAAAATGCCTAAAACAACAATCTTAATATACATGACGAAATATCAAGTTCTCCTGTAGCCAGAGGGCCTGTAAATATTGACATTAAAGGCACAAGTCAGATCAGGGATGATGAAGAGTATAGTAATGGAGTCAGTCAGTCTAAAATAAAATGAAAACATAAATCATAGTTAATATGTGATAAGTCTACGATGCCCTAAGATTTTACAGGATGTTTGGGCATGATTTTTTTTTCCTTCTTACAGCTGAAATAGTTAACAACAAATTTTGAACTTATAAATAATTTAAAAAATCACAAACATTGCCAAATGCACAAAGTCAAACCATAAAAAGTCACAATTTATCGTTATTATAACGCTGTTTATGGCTAAGCACACGGTATTCGTGCATTATGATTAAACAATATTATGTTGGCACTAGAAATCTGAATCAGTAACCGAAATGCGTGTTATCTGGAAAAGTAACTTCATTAAGTGAAAAACATCTGCTTTATTTTAAATTATTTACAGATATTTCAGTCAACAATTTAAGATTTTAGTAGAAATATTTGTAGCCATCGCCTATTTTTTCTACTGGTCACGTAAACATATATTCTGTTCTAAATTTGATAAGAAATGCAAGAGAGAGTATATTCACACAATATGGATAAAGGGATGATATTAAGGGTACGATAAGGCTATCAGGTCTTATCCAGATACGTTATAGCAGATGCGATAGTTTCCAACTCAATGGTTAAATAAAGTAATTCGTTGTATTTTAAATGGAGTGAACACATTTCTCATAAATCGGAAATTATATACATGTCTATGTGCATCAAGCAAAGTATTTAAATAAATTAACGAACAATCACTTCCCCAGGAGGCACATATAAATTGTATGTGACATCAACTGAAAGTATGTTACATTATTTATATTTGGTTATAAACACAGTTCAGAAAATACTGATAATACACTCAATAACGACGATGTTACCCGTAATGGTTACGAGCGAACGCGAGATTGGATTCGGGCAGCTCATGAGAACTAAGTCGTGCTTCCGACGCTGCCCGAAGTCAATCTCAGGTTTAATCATAAATACAATATTCGGATATCGCACCGGGAAATTTACAGTGAATTTATTGTGACACAAAAAAAAATGAAAACAAGGGTTTTGTATCTACTCAAATAATTGCTACCATACCACATCTAGCGTTGAAATTCAGGCTATTGCTATAAGGAACACTGATTTATTATGAATTTATTTTATTTTACGCCATTTTTGCGACATATTCGTTGATTTTGGGTATTTCTGTGTTTTTAATTGAAACCTGTAAGAGGGAAAAGGCATTTTCATCACCTTAGGTGGTTCTTAAATCACACCTATGACTATTAGTGAAGGCTTAAAGAGAATTTGGTTTAATAACTATATTTGCAAAAACAAATTCACCTCTAAATAATAAAATGTTTCAAAGATTATTTCATCCACTGCAGGTGATTACTATTTACCAGATAAAATTAAACAACACATCGGTATGAAATAACAAAATGTGAACGGTACTTAATAGATATGTTATGAAGTGCCCATACCTGATTATAACCCACTTCTTCGACAAAAAAATTTTTCCTTTGAGGAAGTATTCTGATGAGGTTAACGATTTTATTTTGAATATATCTGGTCTGTTTAAGAGTAGTGTGCGATACAAGACATATGCCCGACACACTCCTCTGCACTGAAACCCAAATTGCTTAAAGAGATATGTTTACATAATTCTCCAAGAATAAGTCTATAATTAAAAAAGAATGACATCATTTAATGTTTCAGTTTCTTTTGTTTTCAGATACCTATTGCAGTGGGTGTCTTCCTTCATTCCATGTTCGACGTGAAGTTTAATCTCATGGGCATACTATTTGCCACTATTGGTGTCCTGGTAACGTCTTTGTATCAAGTGGTATGGTCAACTAAAATGTCATCATTCTAGTATTCGTCATGCTATTAAAAGTACATTATTTTCATTTTGTTTCAGGTTTTAAACTTTTGATTATTTAAGCTCCATTCCCAGATTCTTTCAATAAAAAATATAACTGTAGAAATTATTCAGAATTAATATCTTATTTTAATGTCTTAAGCAACTGCATGTCAATTTTTCGAGTAAAACAATTGTGAAGTAACTTTTTTTGTTCTTTTCACACTATAGCTGCCAATGCCTCCAGAGTACTAAGTTTGAATCATGTGTCCTTTAAGTATGTTGTTATCCCTTAGCATCAAGCACTTTTGAATATAACTATTATAAAAAGTAGTTCTTACAAACATAAACCAGTGTCCATGAAAACAACAATATTTACTAAGAAGAGAACGGGTTCCCTTTAACAATATATATTACAATATATGGAAGACACGGTCTTTAAAGTGTAGTACCATGTATAAATGTCAAATATTTCAATGATATGTCTCTTTAATGTGTATTTGTTGTTTTTATATTGACTGTGGCTTCGATTACGAAAATGAAACACGGTGTTGCATTGGTATCAAAGGTATGAGATTTTGCAGCTTCAATAGCTTAGTTTAAGTATATAAATAAAGTGTCTTTCAAAGCTAATGAGTGTATCTCTGCACCTCTTTCTAACTAATTTCTTAGACTCACAAACGATGGGATTTCCCTAATGAAGCTGAAATTTCCAGATATTTTTTTACTGAAAGATATTCAATTGTGGTGTGGTCTAGTGTGGTTGTGAGAAAGCACAGTGCCTGGATGAAACCCCACCTGTGCGGTATGGTGATCACCTACCAAACTCACATGCGTCTAGGTATTGGTATTGACATCGGGTCGCCTGCGTAAGTATGCGTATGCCAACCACTTTGCTTACCATACAAACATCAACCTTGTGAATTTGCTGCGCCCTGCGGTGACAGTGCAGCGACCTGTATCACTCAACAGTGTTTATAATATAAATACGCCGATGCCGAGGAAACAGTTCAGTAAATTATTGAAGTTATTTTATCTTAACCTAGCGGAATACCCCATGGAGAGGCCAGACCTTGTATAAACGTTTTCGCCAGGAATATCTGATCTGACCAAGGAGTCTTCCACCGTGTTTTTGTCTACTTATCTTTATTTGGTATCGTTTGACTCAGCTGGCATACCACTACTAAGTGATACTCACCTGATAAAGGTCTGCTGCACCGTGAGCACAGCGGAGAGCCATTTGCAAAGGTATACCCCAATTGAGAGTATTGGTTTACTCCAGATTGGGAGTTAAATTAATAAAGATAAAACTTTTTCTTAAATTACAGGCTTGCCTTTCTTGTATTATTTCAGTGGGTTGCGGAAAAGCAAGTGGAATTTCAGGTTAACTCGATACAGCTACTTTACTACCAGGCCCCACTGTCAGCGCTCATGCTTAATGTAGTGCTACTGTTCACAGAGCCATTCAACCCTAACGAAGTGTTCAACCACTGGGAAATGGAAACTCTGGTAAGAATCTAAATCTTCTTGACCAATACGGTTTAGCCACGGAATGTGTATGCACTTGTTATGTTACGTTTTAAAAAGTATGTATCCAGTGAAGAAACAGTTTGCAAAAAGTGACACAATTAGCATCTACATAGAAATGATTATTACCTGATGCCTTATATAAATGATAATTTATTATGTTTTGCTATTTCCACGTCGAAAAAGTAATGTTGCAATGTTTTAACCTGTTACCGGTGAATATTTCTATTTTCTAACTGTTGACCGGTCAGTAGTTTGAACTAACCAATTTGATCATCGGCGTCGGGCAACCGTTCCAAAGCCATCCCTGATACCTTGTGAAAACAGTTTTGACTATTTACCAAGCATCCATGAAATAACTGTATACTGATATATATCGGAAAAGAAGCTTTGGACAGAAAATGTTATTTTCGTTCTGCTTAATATTTAATCAATAAGATATACTTGTGCATGTAATGTTTAATCTTAATAAATTAAAGCGTATATTTACTGATTGCTATTCGGTTTCATTTTCACAAAATAGCATTAATAACATTTTGGCAAGAAATCTTCTTCGAAAAATCATGTCTGCTCTTTTTGAACGGTTAATGCATTGTAAGTCAACACTTGTTGAATGGGCGATTGCATGTTGAAAAATCAGGGTTAGATCAATTATTTCCTTAGAAATGCTTTTCTCAATTAAATGTATGTGTTTTTTTCACGTGTGTGCTTTTTGAATACTCTTGTCTTATTATGTAAGGTAAATTGAACTCGTTTCCAGTATATTTCATGTCGTTACACATTTGATTAAGATTCAGAAAAATAATACGTATGATTTTGTGTCATGATATCAACAAATATGCTAGTGATAAAAAAATTGCTTTGAATTGTACATGTCTCTTGAAATTCTATTAAAATCTGCAAAATTTACGGGAAAAAAGTCCGTAAGCTTCAAATACTCTCTTGACCTTCGCCTATAATTAAGCAAGGCAAATATAAAACTTGGACAAAATTCAGCCACCTGCGAGATTGGTTCAGTCACCTGAACGAGTGGTAAAGTTATTTTTACGAGTGGTTCAGTAACCATGATGATTGGTTCATTCACCTGGACGAGTGGTATAGTCACCTGGCCGAGTGGTTCAGTAACATATGTGATTGGTTCAGTCACTAAACGAGTGGTTTATTCAACTGGACGAGTGGTAGAGTCACCTGGACGAGAGGTTCAGCCACCTGGACGCGTGGTTCAGTCACCTGGGATAATGGTTCAGTCAACTGGACAAGTGGTTAAGTCACCTGAACGAGTCGTTCAGTAACCTTGATAAGTGGTTCAGTCACCTGGATAAGTGGTTCAGTCACCTTAGCGAGTTGTTCACAGTCACCTGGACGAGTGATTCAGTCATCTCGGCGAGTAGTTCAGTCAACGGAACGAATATTCATTCAACTTTGCGATTGGTTCATTCACCTGGACGAGTGGTTTAGTGACCTGAGCGAGTGATTCAGTCGCCTGGGCGAATACGTCTGTAACTTGGACGAGTGGTTCAGTGACCTGTGCGAGGGTTTAAGTAACCTGCACGAATGGTTCAGTCACCTGGACGAGTGGTTCAGTCATCTTGGCGAGTGGTTTAGTGACCTAGGCGAGTAGTTCATTCACCAAGACGAGTAATTCAAACACTTGGGCAAGTGGTTCAGTCACCTGGACGAGTGGTTCAGTCACCTGGACGAGTAGTTCAGTCACGTGGGTGAGTAATTCAATGACCTGGGCGAGCGGTTCAGTAACCTGGGCGAGTAGTACATTCACCTTGACGAGTTATTCAGACACCTAGACGAGTGGATCAGTCACCTTTACGAGTGGTTCAGTCACAAGTAAGATGGTTCAGTCACCTGGTAGAGTGGTGAAGTAAACTGGACGAGAAGTGCAGTCACCTGGAGTGGTTCAGTCAGCCGGACGAGTGGTTCAGTCAAGCGGACGAGTGGTTCAGTCAGCTGGACGAGTGTTTTAGTCACTTAGGCGAGTGGTACGAATTTGTTGGAACATTTAATGTGGAGCTCTGTGATCCGATTTGAAGAACATGTTTACCCATTATACGGTTTACATTTCAGGGTATGGTACTGTTGTCCGGTGTCGTAGCGTTCTCCGTGAACCTCTCCATCTTCTGGATCATTGGTAATACTTCCCCAGTCACGTATCCTTCATGTCATGCGTGACATAGAATTATCCTTATATCATGCGGGAACACAATGGCTAGTGAGCGTCTCATAATCCTACCAAATGACCATTGCCACGTCAAATAACTGCACTTCGAAAGGGAGGGTGAGGGTCATAAAGACGTTATTAATTTATTTTTTTGGGCCATGGATGTCTGTCCTTAAATAAAAAAATAGTCCAACAAATTACTCATACCTACCAAAACAGGAAAAAATCTGTCATATGAAAACACAACTGCCATCAAGCATGTAATAAATGATTCATTTGACTTTAAACAAATAAATTATTAAATAAATTTTATACAAACACAAATTGTAGGATGTATACTTATAAAAATGGCTAAATTAGCTATGGAAAATGTAAGACGGGTTGTATGACTTTGCTCATCACAATCGGCCACAAATAAGATAAGTTTGTAACATGTTCCGAAAAGTGAAAAATTACAGTTCAAGTTATGTAAAACTTCTGTGTTTCACTGTGAAATTACATCATTGTTTCGACTTCAAATAAATATTCCCGCTTTCAAGTGAAACCCTGTTACAAAATAAAAAAAACTGTGAAAAAGCAGGAAATAATGAAATGGCTAGTCTCATAAGATTAACTTCTTTTTATTTACTAATGATTATATATCATGAACGTATACAATGATTTGATCACTAGTGCAATAACATAGATAATTTTCTGGAATCAACAAATTACCTCTATTAATTGGAACGTAATGAATAAAACAAAAAAAATACATGCCTTAGACTGCTGGTGTGTGTGTGTGTGTGTGTGTGTGTGTGTGTGTGTGTGTGTGTGTGTGCGTGCGTGCGTGCGTGCGTGCGTGCGTGCGTGCGTGCGTGCGTGCGTGCGTGCGAGCGTGCGTGCGTGCGTGCGTGCGTGCGTGCGTGCGTGCGTGCGTGCGTGCGTGCGTGCGTGCGTGTGTGTGTGTGTAAGACGTATGCTTTAAATAGAGCTATAGGAATAAAATAAAGCTTAACAGTTGTATTAGATATAACATGGCCGGACACCTGAAGATCGTCCTGACTCTTCTTGGGGGATGTTTGCTGTTCCACGATAGCCTTAACTTGCTCCAGATCATCAGCATGTTGACAACCATGTCTGGTAGGTGCTTGCAAGTATATGCATTTAAAGAGTCATCTTAACAGATCCATCGATTAAACTCAACCTGGGTATTTTGGGTGAAAAATCGAACGTGCTTATTATATTATTAAATTATGTATATTTCGGGGACTTGTTAACACTTTTTAGTTGTTTTTTTAACAACACCATGTATTTAAACGTTTTTACTAATAAAAAATACAGACTACTATTTCGATTAATCTAAAGTAATTGCAATATCAAGAAAACAGTGAAATACCTTTTTCCGGGATTTAAACGTTGATCCTATGAGAGCAAAATTTGAGCACGTTTAGTGAGCCATTATTATCATAAGAGTTGAACATATTTTTTTTTAACTTCCAAAGCACAAATGGCAAAGAATTACTAGCTTTGATGTTTTAAATACAGTCGTCGCCATGTATCCACACATTTAATACAAATCTATAATTTTCTTAGTCTCTTGCTTTTTTGTGTTCAGACATGTTTAATTTACATTATTCTGATTATAATTTTAAACTTCCCACAAACTTACCTACCGGTCTTTCCGTTGTTTTTGAAGCAATCATTTTCCACATTTCGTTGTCAAATCATACAAAATACATGTTTGTTTTACTAATCAAAAAAGTTGAATACTTTGGCTGAATGTGTAAATAATAAATTATACGCATGTTAGTGGTTAGTTTCCACTGTGTGTAAACATTTACAAATGTAACTAAAATATGATAGGATTAATAACTTAATGACGTCAAATTAATTGTGGCCTTTCACTAATTTTTAATCAGAGGTCATTGACGAACTGTTTCTTTTTATACTGTATTATTTGGGAACCAGGAGAGACATAAACAAGACGAAATGTCGATTATTTTGAATGTTACTTTTTATTGTTATAAATAGTGAATAGCCAACTTGATTTCTCTATGAAACACATAAAACAATAATGTTACCCTCCCTTAACATATAAATTTGTCTTTTTGCAGGAGTCATAGCATACACACATTTTAAGATGCAGGAAAACAAGGTGCCCGTGTCACACACAGGGACTACTACCACATAAATGGGATTATGAGTTATTAATCAACCATGTTTTACAGTGTGTGACATATTGATACGTACACATTTTTCATTCTGCACATTTCTTTGAATAAAATGTTTGAGATAAAGGCAATTGATATCTACAACAAACGGCTACGTAATATATGAAACAAATGACTGCGTAATATCTACAACAAAGGACGTGTTTAACCCATTGTTTGTTAGTAAAATTGAACATTTAAATGAGACAATCAAGGGGAAAAAAGAAATGATAAAAAGTGCTTTTATTATTGAATAACATTGTATTAACATTATTTTCTAGGTTAACAAACGGTAAACGGTGTGACTTAATAAAGATGTTTGTTACTGTTTGAAAATTATGCGATGTACTGTTTAATGTTTATATTGACAATAGGTTTAAACGTAAAACATATTAAATTAAGAATATTATTGATGTATTGATTAAAATTATAGGACAGGACATGCAAGATCATTCACAATTTAGACAAAAGTGTCTTTTTTATTTTGAATAGCAAATGTTTAACAACTGTGTGTTATAAACACATTATTATATGTGTACTTTATTGTTTATTATTGTTATTATTGTTAGCTCTAGAATCATCGCATTTTAAGCTCAGTACTGTTCAAACATGAAAATTAGTCCCATTCCACATATATATATGGTAGGATTGGATTTAAGGATTTTATGTGTCCAGACGCATATTGGCGGGGGATATCAATTCAACGAATTTGCTTGTTAAACTTGCTTTTTCAAATTTCTTCAAAGACGATTAATAAATGGTATAATGTGAAGCACATGTTAAGTTTATTTAAAGTTTGTCAATAATTCTTGCAAGCACAAATCAAAGCTCAAAAACTGAATCAAAATGTCAAAATGCAAAAGTCAATTGTGGTATATAGTAGATATATCTGTAATTTTATCAAAATGTTCACTTAAAATATATTTCTAAATTGATGTCGTAAGCTAACAGCTCAGTGGTTCTGAAACAAAAATGACATCTGTTTAATTTGTTAGGTTAAAAAAAATGATTTGTATATATAGTAGCATTATTTATTGTGCTTTTTGATTAGCTTTTCTATGTGCATTTTTGATGTATGCTTTCTTTGGGGTCATTTGTTTTGATGCAATTCAAATGTGCCATGTGTATGTTGTTTTAAATTGTTTACGGGTGCATAAGGGGATATACAATTAAAATTTGTCGTTGGTTTAGGGTTTTTGAATTATTTTAGTTGAATGGGGAAAACATGACATTTAATTTTCCGCAATAATTTGAATTGTCAGAAATGTAATACGAAAATTGAAACGTCGTTCGGCATTGTTATCTTGTTGACTTAAGGTGAAGCATGAACCATTCTCGAATTTTGTATTAATGTGTTACTGTTGCATGTTTAGTTTTATTATGTGTCTGAAAGAGGGAGCATAAAGTCGCAACTTGTCAGTCCGAGTTCTAATTTTGATGTAACTGAGTTTGCATAGCCGGATAATTATATATATGCATGTATGTATGTATGTATGCATTCAAATTTACATTGTAATACGTGCACGTTTTAAATAACTGGATCGTCAGCACGGGTTAAGGCGGGTACAGCCACACTGAAAAGGACAATGAACAAATACTGAAACGGAAACATTTCATCGACATCCCGTTGTATTGGTTATTTTCTATCTGTGTACTCTGTATTGGACATTTTAAGTTATGACGCTCCACTGATTACTGCCATAGTGCATAGTACAACCCAATTTCATAACAAATCCAATTATTTTGTGATTTAAAGGGGCCTTTTCACAGATTTTGGCTTTTTTTTAACTTATTCATTAAATGCTTTATATTGATAAATGTAAACATTGGATCGTAAAAGCTCCAGTAAAAAATCAAGAAAAAAAATAAAAAAGGAAAAGGAAAAAAGGAGCAGGTTCCGAACCAGTGACCCCTGGAGTCCTGCCAGAGTCCTGAAGTAAAAACGCTTTAGCCTACTGAGCTATTCCGCCGAGTACACTTTCTTGACGTATTTTATACCTTATATAAGCAATCTTCGTAGTTTCACAAAATTTAACGACAAAAACAGAACTCTCCAAATTATTCAATCGTTTCGCGTTGCAACGCTTTATAATTTTTAGGTTTTAAAATCGTCAAAAGATGCATATAATGGCTATATTAGAGCATGGTTAATGTTCAGTATTAGTGTTTCCTCACAAATATCATAACTAAAACGAAAACTTACGAATCTGAAACAACTTTTTTCAATTTTGTCAATTTACCAAAGCGTGAAAAGATCCCTTTAAATTTGTGGTTTGTACACAGTCTCGATTCAAACATGGATGCAATTATATTGACTTACCAAACGCAACAATTCTTGCATTTTGGTGTGTTTGTTTTTTACATGGTCAGATCACAGATCTTTATGTCGTCCGTACACCCACACCATGACTCTGTTAAATAAACAAGGCAATTAAAATAACATTCCATTTTAACCTTTATATTCTGTGTGAAACATCTATTAAGTTTATAATGTGTCGATTAGAAACAAATAATTAAAATATAAACAAGAACAACAAGCACTGTACTAACAGAAGCAGAAAAAAAACATGAATGAATATTAGATATTCTTGGGACATAATGTTCCACGATATGAATACTCAAATGATTGACAATAAATGTGCTCTTTTTTTCAATCAATTTAAAATGACTTTAAAACATGTCTTATTTATAACGTTCGGTATGAATTAAGCATGAGTTTGTAAACGGATACTTTACTCATCAAGCCCGCCAAGACAAGCTACTGTAACATACATGTTTAACAACCTAAAACCACACCGCATCATCGACATACGTGGACATACTTCAAAACAAACTTGCCATGGGCAACAATATTTTGATACGAAACCATACACATGTATGCTACTTACGCCGACTTTTTTTGTAACATCAAATAAGATTTAATAGAATATATGTGTGTATATAAGATTTATCATATATTCATATTAAACAGTAGTATTCTTACAAAACCATACATACAACATGCGCTATATATAGTAAAGTGAATATGTACATTCTATATGATGAAGAATACCCTTAACAAGATTTCTAATATGAGAGCAGAAATTTAATTAGTTACTTAATCAAGCAATTATGCATCAATAAATGCACATGCGTACAGAAGACACAAAGAAAACCATGAAAAGAAAATTTGAAAGATAAAACTTTTGAGATAAAAACATATGAATTTTCTTAAGAATGTAGAATCACTGAGAAGAAACGCTCTGTTTAAACAAAATTAAGTGAATGTTAAAACTCCCTTATTTATTGGAAAAAAAATCAACATCATGGTTAACAACATTAAATTAGCTTATCTAGAATTGTAAAATATGTTTAGTATGTGTACTATGTCTCTCTTATTTCGATGCAAACTTGGCATGGCATCAAGCATTTCAAAAAATCGGATCATTGACGAAGTAAGCAATAATGCTTTTTCGAACAAAGAAATACATATGTAAATACATGTATGTTCTTTAAGATCATTTTCACTATTTCGACCGCGTAACAAATGTATTCTGTTAATCTGTCTCCATACTGTATTTACGATTAAATATGTATACTTAAATCTTAGTGTACAAACTCGAGACCCTAACTGTTGTAGAAATCAAATAGTCTAAAAGATCGGATCACACACGTGTTGAGTTATTCCAAGCTAATAACGCATTTCTTGTTTTCTCGAAGATTACTAATAAGCATGACAACGTTTCATATGCGTATTTAATAATAATTAACGTATCCATATACCCTAATATATGGTGATTGCAATTGCAATTTTCCAGCTTTAAGACATAAAATGGTTAGCGAGACGCATAAATCTTCTTTGTTGGGGTTCGGCACTGGTCGTTGATAATTCATTTTTAAAGGCGTGATTACATTTTTGAGATTTGCACTTAGTACACCTTCCAAAACAACAATAAAACAGCACAAAACAAACAACCAGAGACGAAACTCAGCGTTGCTACAATTAACAAACGACAAAATAAATTAACACATGATTGTAGTCAGGGCGCGGAGGAGGACAAAAACATGGAAATAGTCCAGGGGGGCAGAATAGGGAAAACACATGAAAGCAGTCCAGGTTCTGGAGGAGGACAAAAACGTGAAAGTAGTCCAGCGGCGGGAGAGGACAAAACATGAAAGAAGTCAAGGGTGCAAAGGAGGAAAAACACATGACAGTAGTCCATCAAACGGAGAAGATGGCATACACATTATAGTAGCATTGGGCGTAGGAGGAAAAACACAGTAATTGAAGGGAGCGGAGCAAGACCAACATATGAAAATAGTCCGTGCGCAGTGAATGACAAACACCAAAAAGTAGTCCAGGGGCGGAGGTTTCCGGCATTGCACCTTAGTCGGATGTTAACATATGCGTGTGTTAGGATCGAAATGATCACCGCTTCATTAAACATAAATATAAGGGATGGGACCAAATATTCGAATATTCGATTATTCGAAAATCGGCAGAATATTCGAATCCAAAATTCATATTCGAATATTCTATTTTTATGCAAAGACACTTCCAAAAAAATACATGTACAAAGTCGCAGTTTTGGTTTCCATTATAAGTCATTGCTTTGATAACAGCTGCCATCAATGAACGAGGTGATAACTGGCAAACGGAAGGGTATTAGGAGATTTTCACTCAATTCAGAGTTATGCAATATGTACACATTATTTTCTGAAAATCAGTCCAATATGAAAGTCAATCATGTGAAACATTAACGTTTATTGATGAACATTTAAAAATCTGTGTTTTTACAGGTTTTTTAACCTCAGCGGTCAATTGTATAAACAGTGGTTAATATTAGCTGTTGTTACTTGATTAGCGCAGTTATTTACATGGATATGTTACCACCATATACTAGTAGTTGCATTTGTATAAACGATGGTTACTCCGTTGTAACCTAACCATTGAACTTTGTTAACTTACCACTGTAAAATTACCAACAACGCAATCCTGAAAATGACATCAGTTTCGCGCAATTTGTCAGACGAACATTGTCCAATATAGCCTTTGACTCTGTCACAAAAGAAATAAGCGAACAACGGGCTTAAACCTTTAGTGACCGAGAGGTGGACGTTTTCAAGAACTTATTGAAAGAAAATCTTCATGAAATCAAAGTAAATAAAAGCGGTCACTCGTTACCTAATAAGTAATGGACACCATGCTCGTTGTAATCAGAAACTTGGTACAAGACATTATATAAACCCCATTAACACTCAAAATCAACGAATATTACGTAAACTATTTCATAACATAAAGTTAACCCATAAAAAATCAGTTTTCCTTAAACCAATAGCCAAATTTCGAACGCTAGATGTGGTCTGGTAACATAGATTTAACAAGATACTATATTACCAGACCACATCTAGCGTTGAAGCTTTGGCTATTATAAGTAACACTGATTTTTTTAATGGGTACACTTTATTTTACGAAATAATTTACGAAATATTCGTTGATTTTGAGTGCTAATTGGGCTTTAAAAGGATCTGTCTGGTTATGATGTTTACGCATTAAAACGCAAAACTCATTAATTTATCGTGATGATATAACTATTTTGGTAAATTTACATTAGCGACACGGATTCAATTCACATGGACCGAATTATGGTGCAACGTAGCAATAAAACGAAACGAACACATAAAGTTTAATATATGTTGTCACAAGATTTATTATCGAATCCCGGGTAAATACAGTTTCATGCAATTGCAGTGCACGTTTTGCAGCAATGAAACGAAACTTAAACATGCTTTTTACATAATTTCACGAAATTTATTATCGAGCAGTAAGTTTTAAGCAATAAAAGTGTGCGTTTTGCAACACTGCGTTTTGCAAGATAGATTCTATATTTGAAATATGAAAAGAGTAAAATACACAAAATAATTCTTTGGAGCGAAAACACTTGCATTGAACATCAAATTAACTGCAGTTTGTATTTAAGAAGCTGATATGTATTTAATATTCATTCCATTGAGCATTAAATATTTCGGACTTGGGGAATGAAAACTACATTCGTTTCAAGTTACCGATTAAATATACATACCATCACTAAAATTATGTTGCAAATAAGTTTTATTTAATTTAATTCTCGCATAGTTGATAAGTCTTCTTCTTTTTTTATTCATTTAGCTTACCATACCTTATATAGCTTGAAGCGATGTTTTGTGAACTTATAGAAGGTTTAAACGAATATCGGCACAAATTCTCTTATATCGGGACGACAGGACAATCACCCAAATCGCGGTCCCGTCGAGATCTGGCATATATGTTTTAATTCCGCTATCCATATATCAAATCAATGATCATCTAATCAGAATTTAATTTCTCAAATTAATACCAATTAAATCGTCGTGGTTTTTAATTCCAGAAAAAATAGCGAAACCAAAAGCATACATATGATCGATGGAAAGTAATCCAAATCAATTAGAAGTATTGTAATAAATTAGAATTACGGTAATGTGTTTTCCTGAAATATCTTATATCTTATGAAACTAAACAGTATTGATTTAAAAAGAAGAGCATAATAATCAATGATCTTAAACAAATATATATTACTCTATCCAACTTTTCAGAGCTGCACATAATATACGATTTATAGTGGCATTTGTTGCAATCAGGAATAGTAATTTGCTCCGGACGATCATAGGTTCGGACATTTTAATATTAGAGTTAAAATCGAATATTCGAATATATTCGAATAATGACAAACGAATATTCGAATATCATTTCCAGTATTCGTTCCCGTCCCTAATAAATATAAAGTACCGGTATCCGCAACAGTTACGTAAATACACCCACATTTGGCCTTTTCACTAAATTATGGCATCCGTTTCGAAAAAGTTTACCAACGAGAATGCTCTATTTCTTTATGTCACAATGTTTAACCTATAAAATAAATGTGTCCAGTAGTTCATGTAAAACTATCACCATTAGATTATTTTCAGTTTAAAATTGAGTCAATAATTTGTTTTTTATTAGCGGGAATCTTGAACTTTGAACATGGAGACGAGTAATTTAAACAGCACACCCAGCTTCCAAAATAATTGGAAAAAATATAGGAACAGACATCGGATACTATAATTGGGGGCCGATCATGTTCCACTCTTACAATTCAACAGCACACTAAGTGTAAAAGGAGAGAATATAAGCCCCACCCCCATTTGTGGAAGAATATATCTAATATGAAGCGATTTCATTGTTCTAAAATGCATTCTTTGTGTTATTATTTCGATGGACCTTCATTTGAGAAATAATCATAAATCCAACTTTGATGTGCACTGAATACATAAGGTCTTTGACAAGGCATTTCAAGTTTTATATCGAAAACTGTTGTTTTCTGGTAATATCTTGATGTCGATGAAAATGTAACACATGTACATAAAATTGATGTTTAGGCGGCGTGGACGTCCATGGCGGAAGGAACGCGGTTCTTGAGGTGTCTGTGGGAATCTCCATCCTTCGCGATGAATCGATGTGACGCGTTCGGAATACACAGCTCGAAACGCGGCACACAATAACATCATAGTACGTAATTCGCGGACAGAAGCTTTAACCTGTAAATGAAGGACAATACCTTGGTATTACAATCTCCGACAACACGTCTTAAAACCGCATGTAGCAGCAATGCATCCGGAAGGCAAGCAACAGTCTAGTCTTTTTAGGTCACAATCTGCCCATTACTCACATACATACGTAGTTACATACACCACCTACGTGCGATGAATATTTTAGAACGATATAAATGTCCCTCACACTCAGATATGAATTGACCAGCAAGAATCCTTTCAGGGACGCGCTGCTCGCCATGTGAAGGGGGCTACAGAAATAAGAGCAGCAGCTCATATATGATAGCTGACATCGGATGGTAGCCCATTTTAAGAGAGACGACAATTAAACTGCTAAGCTCACTATGATGTACCGAATCACAAACTACCTGTTTGATATGAACTCTGACCACTACCTCAAACATGCAATATCATACACAAGCGGCAGTAGTATCAGATACGTCAATTCTTTCTGCAGAAAACATTTCGTCAGACACTCCTTCTTCCCGTTAGCAACTGTGGAATCAACTATCCAATCACCTTGAGACGGCTCCTAATCATGAAGAGTTCAAGGAAGGGATATGGCACCCACATAGGCCATTAATGACTTTTAAAAATAGTTTTTCAATTGTTAAACTGAACCACATCACGACTCTAAACCCGTTTTCTTGTACGACAATGCCCCAGAGATTGACATTGTACCATATATGAAGAAGAAGAAGAATAGAAAAAGAAACGGAAGAAAACGAAATAGAAGAAGAAGTAGAATCAGTAGTAGTAGTAGTAGTAGTAGTAGTAGTAGTAGTAGTAGTAGTAGTAGTAGTAGTAGTAGTAGTAGTAGTAGTAGTAGTAGTAGTAGTTGTAGTAGTAGTAATAGTAGTAGTAGCAGTAGTAGTAGTAGTAGCAGTAGTAGTAGTAGTAGTAGTAGTAGTAGTAGTAGTAGTAGTAGTAGCAGTAGTAGTAGTAGTAGTAGTAGTAGTAGTAGCAGTAGTAGTAGTAGTAGTAGTAGTAGTAGTAGTAGTGGTAGTAGTAGTAGTAGTAGTAGTGAAAGTAGTAGTCGTAGTAGTAGTAGTAGTAGTAGTACGGGAGTAGAAGTAGTAGAAGTAGTAGAAGATAAAGAAGAAGAAGAAGAAGAAGAAAAAGGGAGGAGGAGGAGGAGAAGAAAATCAAGAAGAAGAAGAAGAAGAAGAAGAAGAAGAAGAAGAAGGGAGGAGAAGAAGAAGAAGAACAAGAAGAAGAAGAAGAAGGGAGGAGAATAAGAAGGGAGGAGGAGAAGAAGAATGAGAAGAAGAACAAGAAGAAAAAGAACAAGAAGAAAAAGAAAAAGAAGAAGAATAAGAAGAAGAAGAAGAAGAAGAAGAAGAAGAAGAAGAAGAAGAAGAAGAAGAAGAAGAAGAAGAAGAAGGAGGAGAAGAAAAAGAAGGAAAAAGAAGGAAAAGAAGAAAAGAAGAAGAAGAATATATGTCGACTATTAAATGTTTTTCTTATTTATTACATACGAAATTACATCTCTTATTTCATATTACTATTTGAACACCTTATTTTAGAAGGTAATATATATCATATTATACTTTTATAATTTCTTTTTAAGGATAATTTTTTGAGGAGTAAAATGATGTCCGTTTGCAAGTTTGTTGATCACTGAGATGATTGGTTTAGGCGGCCCATTGGTTTAGTGGTTGTTCGCCTTTGTAAGAAGACTAGTTATTAAAAATACACATTCTCCAAATTAGTCGTACCCACTTCCATTAAATATTGCTATACTGCTTTAAAAATGCCTTATATGCCTTATTTGTTGATTTGAATAAGTTTAATACGGTACCCAAAAGTATAACAATAACTAGTCCGTGTGCAGTTGCCATTGACCCTGCAAGGTGCGAGGAAAAGGGAAAGAAGAAAATAGAATTTAACTCGCGGTTTAAAGAATAAAGTAACAGTTTTATGTAACGTTAATAGAATAAAATAAACGACATCAATTTCGATTATGTGTAGCAATGTTTCTGCATGTCAACGTGTCCATTTTCCCAACAATTTAATAGTGATAGTTCAAACACTGAAACCGTTTCACACTGCGACTGCGTGTGTGAATGTGAACTCAATTTGTTTGATATTAACTTTGGCATGCTTAGCAGCTATTACAATGAAGGTTTCCGTTTAAGATTATTAAGTTTAAAAAATGGACTCATGTAGCGCTTAGGTTTTTACTGTGGTCCAGTGTGGATTTCGTTATTTTTGCTGTTTTATTTCCAGTTGTTTCCCCTTTTCACACAGGGGAGGTAATAAAACAGATTTTGGTTACACAATTTCCAATCTGGCTGTCCATTTAGCGCTGGGCTTGGTACACTCCCTCTTCATCTAGGTTCAATCCCAGTATACTCCAACTTAATATTATGGGTCTGCCATTCTTACGGTATCGTGTTTATTCCTCCTGACTTCGTTTACAAACAAACATTTGCGACCTAGCCTCTAAACCTATAAGTTCGTGCACCTTAAACTTCAAAGGCATATCTTTCATGAAAAATCATTAGACAATAACTAAACTTGATATATACTTTATGATTTATCTTTTGTTAAACAAATAACGATTGAAATATGTTGGTTGATAATAATAATAATGGAGTAACGTACCTTTAAACATTCATGTATATCTTAGTCTGCGTCACACAGAATTACCCTATAAGATCGTGCATCGATTTTGATGATGTCACAGCGAGGCCCTGTCATGTGTTTATAATAACCGATATATATGTTTTTGTGAATAAGTGTTTATTTGTATTAAATATGTGTTGTTTTAGACGAATTTCGTGAATAAACTGTATTGAAAATATTGGTTTAAATAATACTGGTCTTCATAAAAACAAAATATGAAATGTGATAACTGTATTCAGAGGTCTAGATAAAGTGTATTTACTAACAGAAAATACATGTAGCTTAATAAAATTCTATTCACAATGGGGGCATAAAAGGCTGTCACCCCTTCTAATGACAGTTGTTTTGTGACAAAATCCAAAATTGACGCAGCGAGAACCTTTATTTTAGGCCGGCCACGATCTTAACGTATGGTCTCGTGTCATCATTTGGGGGTAAAATTTTCCGCATACACAGCATTCTTTAATCGTATTGTAATGCAAAGTACAGAGAGCACAATACGAATTCAAGACGGGCCTTCAAGGGAAACTACTCTTACAACATTTTACGATCAAAACATTGACAAACATAGCCGTCTGGTGCAGGAAATGTGCAGATTTTATACATTGTTTAGGCTATTTCTTTGGAACGAGGTCAGAAAAACGGACAATTTATATCATATTTATTGTTTTTTCCTCATGATTGTTGTCTTATCGGCTGTGGAAATTCTCGCGTTACATAAGTGAATAGTTTTCGGGCACGTGCGTTCGAATGTTGCTTAGAAGTTTACGTCATAAAAAAGTACACGATCTTATAGGGCTGCACGAAGTTATAGGAATAGGAATAGAGGATACTTGTTATATCTGAAGGAAAACAATAACAATTGATTATTTTTTGGTCAGAACTAAGAGTTGTCAAGAAGAGACAGATATGAGTTGTAAAATTAACACACACCCTTGATTCTTGATAATTTTATGTCCAAATATTATCATAATTATCCCCACGCTTTTTGAAAAAAAGGTGGGGATATTGTGGTTATCTCCGCCGTCCGTCTGTCTGTCCGTCCGTCCTGGCCACTATCTCCTCCTACACTAAAAGCACTAGAACCTTGAAACTTACACACATGGTAGCTATGAGCATATGTGCGACCCTGCACTATTTGGAATTTTGATCTGACCCCCTGGTCAAAAGTTATAGCGGTTGGGATGGGGCCGCGTCAGAAATTATCACTCATTTTTTTAGGTTATTTTACATTTACTTCTTTATTTCTACACCGATTCACTTCAAATTGATACTGGACCTCTCTTATGACAATACGGTCAATCTCAACCATGCATGGCCCCATTCCCAACCCTGGGGCGCCCCGCCCACATAGGCCACACGCACCAATAATTTCCATTTACTATAATTTTTTCATTTCTACACGGATTCACTTCAAATTGATACTGAACTTTTGTTATGACATTAGGGTCAATCTCAACTATGCATGGCCCCAATCCCAACCCTGGGGCGCCCGCCCACATAGGCCACACCCACCAAAAAATTCCATTTACTATAATTTTTTCATTTCTACACGGATTCACTTCAAATTGATACTGAACTTCTCTTATGACATTAGGGTCAATCTCAACTATGCATGGCCCCATAACCAACCCTGGGGCCCTGCCCACATAGACCACACCCACCCAAAATTGCCTTTACTATAATTTCTTCATTTCTACACCGATTCACTTCAAATTGATATTGAACTTCTCTTATGACAATACAGTCAATCTCAACTATGCATGGCCCCATTACCAACCCTGGGCGCCCCGCCCACATAGACCACACCCACCCAAAATTGCCTTTTACTATAATTTCTTCATTTCTACACCAATTCACTTCAAATTGATACTGAACTTCTCTTATGACAATACGGTCAATCTCAACTATGCATGGCACAATTACCAACCATGGGGCGCCCTGCCCACATATGTCACACCCACCCAAAATTGCCTTTTACTATAACTTCTTCATTTCTACACCAATTCACTTCTAATTGATGATGAACTTCTCTTATGACAATACGGTCAATCTCAGCTATGCATGGCCCCATTACCAACCCTGGGGCACACCTAGGTCAAACATTCGGCGTGGGGATACGCGTCGGCCTCTGCCGCGCCATTTCTAGTTTGTAGATAAAATCTACTTAAAATACATCTTGAACTCAAATTTCTCATTCAACTTCTTAACTATTTTGTGCGTACATCTGCAGTGATTTTTTTTGCCCAAAATTACCACCGATATTCGGCTGCTTCCCAATTGCAAAAAATGACGTTTTTCCCCAAAAATCTGACCAAAATTTCCCAAATATTGACCAAATTTTCCCAATTAAGCCAATAAGATTACAATGTCATTTAGCGTTAAATTCGTAGAACGAGTGCTGATCGAGCTTGTCGAGTCTTCGCCGAATGACAACTGACTTACGAATGTAGCCGAATACGATTTTACTTTGCTATCCACACATCTCCCTCTATATTGCGGAGGATACCGACAATAGTCGATGTATCCCGATTGTTAACGCCTGTTTTTACACACGTCCAAGATGGCGGCAGGCAGACGAGAAGTTTGCGATGACCAGCGAAAATGATAAATAACACTAAAATTAACAGCGGTTATCACATGGTTATTAGGAGATAATTTAATGTGTGTGTCAATTAACGCAAAATACTATGTTTGAGATGAACAACAACAAATATTTATTAGAAATGTTCACAGTAAATGTGCGTCACAGAAATCTGTGTTGGGAAATTGGAGTTCACAAAGTTAAAGCATTTAAGACGAGAACCGTTCGAAAATGGAAAGAGACAAACATGATTTGATTTATATGTTAGTGGATCTGTGTATATTCAGATTCATATGCATATTCTGCTTTATTATGTTTGTCACGCTGTATAGTTTGGTGAAATAGCATTGAACTGAGGATGCCAATTGTGCAAGATATTAAAAGGTAAACAAATGAAATGTATTATTTTAGCTCCATCTAATACAACATTAACACAGCAAGAACACAAAAGCGTGTTTGTTAATATTTGTTAATGTTTTCACCATATCATATTTACTCTAAAAAACATCCTGAATTAAATTCATACTCTTAAAGAGATTATGATTAAATCAAAATGGTACATGTATATTGAAGAATCTATAGATTATTGCAAGTTTAATATGCATGTGGAAGGATATTAACTAAACGTTGTAAGAAGACATGAAAGCAAAACTTTATAATATAAAAATGCTGTCAAACATGAACTTAGCCATTTTTATTCTGTTCTTATAATCATATTTATAATGTTTCCCAATTTCATGGTTTATCACTCTATTTTCCCAATTTCATGGTTTATCGCGCTAATTTTCCCAATCCAAATGCCACAGGCTGTAACAAAAAAAATATAAAAAAATCACTGATCTGCTTGCGGGTACTTGGGCCAGACATAATTTTTGTTAAACTTCTTTGATTGCACACCCCTTATTTTTAAGTATTGTTCTGTTCAGACTCTAACAATATATGAATTGGTTGAGGTTAAATGATTTTGAAAGATAAAAATTAGAACAGTGTTTGTAAAAAAACATGATATTTATGCCCCGAAGAAGGGCATATAGTGATCGGACTGTCCGTCTGTCTGTCACACTTTGCGTTTAGGTTTCGAAAAATGCTCATAACTTCTATGTCCCTTGAGATATAACCTTCATATTTGGTATGCATGTATATATGGACAAGGCCTTTCCATACCCACACAAAATTTTACCCCTGTGACCTTGAACTTAGGGTCCGCGTTTAGGTTTCAAAATCTGTGTTTAGGTTTTGAAAAATGCTCATAACTTCTATTTCCCTTTAGAAATAACCTTCAAATTTGGTATGCATGTGTATATGGACAAGGCCTTTCCATACGCACACAAATTTTGACCCCTGTGACCTTGACATTGAACTTAGGGTCCGCATTTAGGTTTCGAAATCTGCGTTTAGGTTTCGAAAAAAGCTCATTACTTCTATGTCCCTTGAGATATAACCTTCATATTTGATATGCATGTGTAAATGGACAAGGCCTTTTCATACGCACAAAAATTTTGACCCCTGTGACCTTGACCTTGAACTTAGGGTCCGTGTTTGGGTTTTGAAATCTGCGTTTAGGTTTCGAAAAAAGCTCATAACTTCTATAAAGCGTTTATAGGGGGCATAAGTCATGCTATGGTGACAGCTCTTGTTGGTTGTAAAAAAGTAATGCTGAAAGGCAGCTATGTCAAATGTGATTGTCTATTAAATCATTGTAATGCTGAAATGAAGCTATGTCAAATGTGATTGTCTATTCAATCATGTATCCAATTATATATAATAAACATGGTTTTTGACGCTAATGTCATTAGCCTAATGATTATTCCTTAAGACAGTTAAATACCGCGAGAATACCGTGTTGCAGGCTATTGGGCGCATGTGAGTATGTTTTAGATAAGGTTTCCTCTGGGTATTCAGACTTACTATCACAGCATCACGCCAAAATTGAACACCATTCAGATATTTATCATAAAAGCAAGTAGCTGGATATTGAAGCTACAGTTAAAAAATGAGTCCCAACTTTTCTGAGGCTTGTCAGTTAAATTGGCAATGGTCCCTCCTCAGGTGCAGGAAGACCTCATAAACTTCCATAATATGCCAAAGGGAACTAGAACAATAATAATATGAATAAATGTACCATTTACATTCTATTTACACAAACATCAAAAAACTATGAACACACAAAAGAAAAAACTTCAGGCACAGCACCTAAGTGAGAAATTACTGATGATGGACACAGTGACTAAATGTTCACAATTTAATAAAAAGGAAAGGTCATGACAACATTTCACACAATAGTTCTTATTTTTTTAATAGTCATTTCTAGGAAATGATTAGGTTTAAAAATAACAAACAATATATTATTTCTTGAAAATGTTGCAAAAAGGTTGGTAACAGTATAGGAAACGTCAATATTTGTTTAAGCCTCACTTGTATAGTGCATGATGATGGTAAAATATTTTATATAAGCCACATTATTGATTGAATTCCTATTAAAATTAAATATTAAGCGATGTTGGGCGAATTGGGAAAAGTACTGGTGCCAGCCCGATTGGAAAAAATGAGGGGGACAAAACCTGAAACTGGTAAAATTTGCGCCGTAAAGTCTCCAAATTGGGAAATTTGAGTATTTGATTTGTTGCTGACAAATACTTGAAAATTGAAAACTAAGTGTCGTCAAGTTTTTAATATTAAAGGTTCAAGCCATAAAAATAATGCTTCATATGTAAATGAACTAAATGTTGCATTTTATTAATTAAATCGAGTATTTATATGTATATCTATGTTAATATATATAGATTAATAAAAATTGAAACCTTCAATTGGGATTTTTTCTGACAGCAATTAATTTTTTTATAGGTTTGTCCATATTGGGAAAGTGCAGTTTTCCGGTAATTTATAAAAACAGAAAAAATCGCATATAGTGAATACAAATGGCAATACAATTTACATATGTTTGTGCTTTTCATATAGGAGATTGGTGTGTTGGCCCAGCGATGGAAGACTACCACACAATTCAAACAGCCGACCATGGGAGCGTCATGCTGGCAGAGATGCACGTTCTACAGAAGCAGGGAGTCATGTGTGATGTCATTCTGGCGGCTGAGGATGGAGAGGTCATGGCACACAAGGTCAGACATTGAAAACTTACCTTACTGTTCACGCCCAATCATGCCAACTTTTTTATTTGTCAATTATTTATCTTTTATGAACACTGCGTGAAGATAAGATTAAGGCTTAATCGACTTAAGATATAATGAGTGAATATTTATTCTTACAAAAAATTGAAAGATTAGTGCACATAATTATAAAACAAGTATTATAAAGTACATTTTGTGTACTCTTTTGCCATCAATGTTATTAATTAACAGTTCTGAATTTCATCAGCTGTAAGAGTTTAATGGAATTCAATGGACTTAAAACAAAGCCTTTGATCTTTATTTGACACATTTTTGCTTTATTTGAAATATACTTATTAACATATTTGTTTGTGGTTATGATGTGGATATAACCATATTGTTTGTAAGACCAATATTTGGCACACAATTTTTTCCTGTAGTAGTGGATATATTTTTTGCACACCTGAGCATAACATGGTCATGATGAGCTTTTGAGAACATTTATCTGTACAACCTGAGCTATTCATTCCTTCTGGCATATTGTCATGTAACTTCACAGGTATGATTCAGGGATGATGCTCTTTCAGAGTAACTGATATTCTGGACCATTGCATATTTGTAGAGAAGAGCTAACAATTGATGTAAAAGGTGTAACCTTTAAGAATCAATTGTATGAAACCACATGAGACGGATGTTTAATATTTGGTTTATCATATCAAGTCCTAGACAAAGACTGTTCATACCACATTTTAAACCTTACTCAGGTGAGATATCAAGGGCCATCTTGTCCCCGTGCTGAATTATATTTTTTTACCCCCTTTCACAAGAGGCATAAAGCAGTTTGTCTGTACGTCAGTAATGATGGTATGTTTGTCGGTCAGAAAATTTCTCAGCCATTTTGACACTTAATTATGGATTCATAGCCACGTACAAATGTTCATCACAATAAGACCACATGTCCCTTGTTACACCCTTCTCCCTCAATGACCGATTTCCAAAGGGAAATGGACAAGACAAAATCCCAATATGAAAACAATCTCATAAGTGTCTAATGATTATAACATTTCAATTGTATTACATCTAACAATGTTTATAATTGTAATTTATATAAAAAAAATATGATTTGAACTATAAGATTAGTTTTAAAACTTTTCTTAAAAAAACCTCTGAACTCTGATATTGCATTTTTCTCAAAATGGCCAGGAAAGGCATATTTTGGTACACATGTAAACCACCATAAGATTAATTGTTGCATGTAACACCTGTCTCTTTACCTTCAAGGTCAAAGTCTCACTTTCTTGGGGTCAAAAGTCAAATTTGGCCATAAAACAGCCTGAACAATCCTGCATTAGCCATAACTTTGACATATTATGATGGAGTAAATTTACACAAATGTTAACCATAACAGGATTACTTGTCACATGTAACACCCTTCTCCCTACCTCAAAGGTCAAGGTCACTCTGAGAGTTCAGAAGTCATGTTTGCCATAAAGCAGTTTGTCCAGACTGTAACTATTTGTTATTCATTTGAAAATACAAACTCAATGTAGACTGTATTTGTGTGTTACCACAATTGATACGGTGCATTTCCTACCTAAAAAGTCTAGATAATTCTTAGACGCCAAAACTTTTGACATGAGTGGAGTTTTGAGACAAAAGTAGAATGTGGGGACATTTATGGACACATTTCTTGCTATTACAGGTTGTTCTCATGGCTGCCAGCAAATTCTTTCGCGAGAAACTGTCACCAGTGGTCAGCCAGTCAGCTGCCAAGATCTGCCTGAAAGGAATATCTGTTGTAGAATTAGCCAGTCTTGTGAAGTACATTTACACGGGAAAGTTGCTAGTGGCTAAGGATACCATGGATATAACATTAGAAATTTCAGAAATCCTGGAACTGAATGGTGTCATCCAGGGTTACAATGAAATTGTCTCCAATGAGGCTGCACTGGGCCAATATGCAAGTAAGGGTTTTGGTGAAGGCCAAACTAGGCCGGGGGTTCCAGTGTCTAATGAAAAGAATTCAGCAATCAATCATGATTTGAAAATACCTCTAATGGTGCAGAAACATGTAAAAGTAGAAGCTGAAAGCCCAAATGAGTCTCCTACTGTTTCCAAGGAAGCCAATGCATGTGAATATGGTTTCCAGTTACAGAATCCTTACCATGAGCAGTATGTAGATGTTTCTGTTGGGTCAAGGTCACCTTCTGAAGCTGTTCCTACAGCTTCATCTGTAAAGATCGTCAACCATCTTGAAGGCGTAGACCAGGGTGTTAAAAGTGCCCAAATATCAGAAGAGGAGTCCCAACACCAGGATCTTCTAGCGGTTGCCATAGAGTCACTGTCTGATACATCCAGCATGATGTCTCATCAGAGGAAAGCTGGTGCAGAGCAGGAGGCTGGTGTTGGAGTGGACAAGCAATTCAAACACTCAGAAAACAGAGCTGCAGATATTGATGATAGAACCCTTAATGTAACATCATTTGTGAATGGAAGAACAAACACAAAAACAGTGACTCTTAACGCAGGCATTGTGAATAATGAGTATGGTGGTCATACAGAAGTTTACACTGTGTCATTAGATCCATCCTCACTGAAAGCACCAATCCAAATGCCGCGTCCTATGAGGAAAAGAACAGACAAAGAAAAAAAGGCACGAGAAATAGCAAACAAATATCGTAGGAAAAAAAATGAAGTTCTGAATACTAATCTCCCTGAACAATTAACTGAACAATCCCAGGTGTCAGAATGTACAAAAGGAATCAACCCATCATCTGATGGTACACATTCGGGTTTTCAGTATGCCAGCCTATCTAAAGAGAGAAAGAAAACAAACAATATGCCACTGATTGATGTACCTGTAAATTTAATTGTTTCAGAAAAGGATTCAATTTCTGACGGTGAAAAGAGTTTGAATTTAAACAGTCAGCCTAGCAATGACGGATATTATCAGATTGTAATGAATTCTGATGAAATTGAAGACACGGTTGAGGTACATACAGATCCAATGGAAGTAACACCAACAAAACTTACAGAAAATGAATCCAAAGAAGGTAGTGGAAGTGCTAAAACATTAAAACATGTTACATTAGATTCTCCCAAAACACCAAGTACAGATGAAGACAATAGATCAAGTGCGACTAAAAGAAAAACTAGAACCCCAAAACGGTTGCCATGGTCAGAAGGAGAAGTTGTGAACGAGAGTGACGTGAGAGCCAGTATTCCTGTAGTCAGAACCAGGAAGAACAGCAAACTGGATTCAAAACCTCAGTCCACAGACAAAATGCAGCAAGACTATGCAAAACAAAGCATGGAAAATGTGCCAGATTACATGTTACCCCATGTTCGACTAGAGCGACATTATGACTCTACTGCAGTTACTTATCAGAAGCAGACATTAACAATATCTACTGCAAAATGTGATGGCACTGTTGAAATGGAACCCTCTGAAGAATGCTATCTGGATGAAGATGAAGAAAGCATGTCAATGGTGCAAGATGTTGACCTATCTGGCAGGGGAAGGAAAAGAAAGTCTGTTGTCAAACCAGAATTTGAGTACAGTCTGAAGTTGTCAGTGAAAAAAAAGAGAGAAATTAGAAATTCAGGTCAGTCAAACAGTCATCAAAATAGATGTGACCTTACAAATGATAGTGATACTGCAGTTGATAAAGGAACAGGTGAGAATAAAGATGCTACAGAAAAAGAAATTGCAAATAAGTCAGACGAAGTGAACATTGATCAGTCTAGCTGCTCTCGAACAAAGGAAGCATTGGTTGAAAATGTCATGAATTCTACAGGCCATCCAGTTGAGGCTGCCTGTAACACAGAAGATACACATGCGGAGCTGGTAAAATTATGAGTAATTTTTCTATCACATGTTAAACACTTGGTGTAAATATTGAAGACTTACACATTAATTTTGGGTTCTTGTTTTTTAACAGCTTATAACAGATGCATTGTTAAGTATTATAACAGATGTGTTGTTTATTCAGTAATTCACAACTGATTACTATTCAATTAATGTTGTTGGACAGCATCATCCAACTTGCTTAGATTTTATTGCAATGAAATGCAAAATTTAAAGTGAAGAAAACTTTATTTGACACATTCCCATGCCCCTAGTGGGAGCCTTGACAGTGTTTATCATTGCTCCGTTTGAAAAAGTCGATGTCAAGATGCAATATTGGTCAAGTAATGTGGATAGTTGCTAAAGACATCTTTCATGCAAGTATCAAAGCTTTGAAGGAAACATTACCTGGTATAGATTTTTTGAAGAAGTGCATCATTTTGGACTGTCCAAGAAATGTCGACATTCAGTATTAGTCTCAGAAAAAAGGGCCAATGTCAATGTAAAACTGTAGTCAGGTGATGTGGGTGTATTGATAGCAGTTAAAGACAACATCTTTGCAAGTATCAAAGCTTTGAGCCAACGGTATGGATTAAGACAAACATGCCATTTTGGGTAAACCAAGAATTTGGACCTTCTGAATTCAGACATAGGTCAATATCAGGTCAAAATGAGGTAAGAGGGATGTGGGTGTGTTGATTTTATACAAGCTTTGTAGGAAGAATAATAAATATGATTGTCATTGTGAGTTAAACTCTTTGTGAAGGACAGACAGATTTGACAAATTAAAAAATGGACAGGCCTCTCAGCATCAGTACTTTGAATAAAAGCAAATGAGCTGTGTTCTGTGAAAAGGGGGTTTAATGAATTTGTGTAAAGTGTCTTTCCGCTTTAATGATATTTTTAGTTTAAAAAAGTCTCTTCTTAGCACAAGAAAGTCTCTTCTTAGCAAAAATCAAGTTTTTGCCGAAAGTGTCTTCCCTGATAAGCCTGTGTGGACTGCACAAGCTAATCTTGGACGACAATTTCCACTTTTATGATATTTTCCCTTTCAAAAAATTCTCTTCTTAGCAAAAAATCAAGTTTTTGTGGAAAGTGTGGTCCCTGATTAGCCTGTGCAGACTACATAGGCTAATTAAGGACGACACCTTACACACATGCATTTATCACCTTTTTCACAGAGCACGGCTCAAATATATTAAGTAGATGATTGTAAGTCATCACTCATGTTCACTATTTTCACAGCAAATATTTTTTGTCTTTCAAAAGTGCTTAAAAAGTGTACATTCATTCCTTTAACATACTGAATATCAAACTTCCATACTTTTTCCCCAGCCTGGACATGTACCCTCATTCAATACATTACAATTAGATTCCACATGTTTAGCTTGTTTACCAGTAAACATTTTCAAAAACAAAATCATTTTAAAGAGTTGAAAGTTGATTTATTGTGTTGTGCTTTCTTGTTGAAGGATGATGATAAAGGTGATCCTGACACTATTGACTCAAGTTTCTCAGAGGAAACAGACAGGTGAGCTCTGACACTGATGTACTTAAAAAACTGCAGTATTGGAACAAATTCAAACTTATGATTATATTATGCGAAAAGGTTGAAGACAAATGTTTGCTTTCATAAGGTCCATTGGGAGAAAAATTTAAGGGAACATAGATGCTTAAAGCCTTATGAACATGAACCAATTTTAAATGCTATCTTTGTTATCTATGATTTGGCAAATAAACAAAGAAAAATGTTGTAAACAATTGTTATAATTGTCTTTTCCAAGGTCATTGCATAATTTAATGCTTTTAGAAATATTAAGGAATATTTTATTTCAACAAATCTTACTTTCAGGACATACAGCTTGGCCACTCAGCAGAACATGAAGCTCGCAGATACATCTCAAAGAGTGTGTTGAAACAATGCAGTTAATCTGAAATTTCTTTACGCCATAATACAGAGTTTTAAATCAAATTAATTATCAGATGTTGAATTATAATAGTAGATTATTTAAAGTTTTAAACTAAAGGTAAAGTAACAAGACTGGTGTGTTATCTGGTAAATATTTTTACTGTTTAAAAATTGTATTGGTCAGTTTGTATGATACTTTCAGATGTTAAACTGTCAGCACTGTGGATACCAGACACCTCTGTCAGGAAATCTACGCAAACATATGCAAGGAGTTCACAAACTTGTTGTCGTTCACAAAGAACTTCAACAACAGCCAAAGTTTTCATCCTTTAGGATTGGACAGGTGGTAACAGTTGATGGACAGTTATTTGACAGCAAGACAATGACCCCTCCAGCTTCGCGCAGAGTACATCCAAAACCAGACACCGACTGCAAACCTCGTAAAGAGTTTGATGGCAGAAAAAGATTCTCATTAAAGAACTTGCCAGTGGAAGAGTTCACAAAAGAAATCTTACGACGTCATCATGCATATGTGAATGCTCCAGAGAAGACTTTCAACTTCATGACCCCAGTGCTCGCCAAGTCAACATTGCTGCCTTCCTTCCCCCAGGCTTCACCAAATGTGCGTAACTCGAACGCGAACAAACTGTACAACATGCCCAAAATAAGTCCCAAGTATACCCCTTTAAACCAGTCTGCACAAGGGTGGGTACCATTAGTAGTGAAAGAAGTGGAGGTCACTCAACAGAGGGCAGGATATGAAGACATAGTCATCGAAAATGTTGAGAGTGGTGTGCCTTATCGGACTGGCTCTACTGTGCTGAAACTCGTTGAAAGGCGGAACCCGGCTGACAATGAGCAGATGATCATGATTACTAGCAATGGCGTGCAGTCTATTGTCAGGTCACAGGACTTCTACCAGACACTGCTGGAGTCTGGACAAGAGTCCAGCGAGACACTGAAAGTCATCTCCTCACTGCTTGAGGCTGGTGAAGAGATAGAAATACGTGAGGAAGGCGAGACAGTTGAAATACAAAACATTTAAGTGTGATAAACAGAAGGTTCTTTTTTCTCAGGACTGTATCAGTGCTGTTGAAAAGTTTTATTTCAAAAGATGTCATTTATTATTCAACTCTTAGGCAGTTAGTTGCCTTTGCCATGTTTTGAACCTGATTGTTTTGCAGTCTAACTCTGGAATGTATCGATGCTATTTTATCTTCATCCCCTAAAACGTTAAGGGGAGGGGTTTATACTGGAATCGCCAGGAATGTCTGTTTGTAGACCAAATCTTGTTGGGCATGTTATCTTGCACATTTATTGTCCCCTACCGGTTTCACCGGAGGGGACTTATGGTTTGCGCTCCGTCTGCCTGTCTGTCTGTCCCTCACACTTTTCTGGATCCTGCGATAACTTTGAAAGTTCTTAATATTTTTTAATGAAACTTGGAACATTAATAGATGGCAATATGGACATTATGCACGTCATTTCATTTTGTTCCTATGTCAAAAATTCTGGTTGCTATAGCAACAAATAGACTAGAAATACTGCTGAAAATGGTGGTTTTCTGGATCCTGCGATAACTTTAAATGTTCTCAATATTTTTTCATGAAACTTGAAACATGGATAGATGGCAATATGAACATTATGAACATCATTTCATTTTGTTCCTACGTCAAAAATTGTGGTTGCTATGGCAACCAAAAAAAACAAAACAAATCTGAAAATGGTGGAATTTCTGACAATGGTGGAGCCGGTAGGGGACCATATTGCTTGACAATAGCCTTGTTTCTCATGCATGTGGAATTTTAACCATCCTATGTTAAACATAACAATATGTATGCCCCCAGTATTATATAACATTATTCCTTTTGTTTATATTTGCATTGGGCATGTCACAAAAACTAAATGAGGAGTCAATTTCATTCTTAATTGGTAGATAGATCACTTTGGTGGGAAGTTCCATGCACAACTTGTGACAAGAACTTAAAACTATTTCCCTGGTCATATTTTTAAACGTACAAGAGATATTAACTTGAAGCTTAATAGGTAGTTATGGTATATCTTATTAAGGGGATGTGAAGTTTATAAGAGTCATTGCTCTTACTTCCATACTTCAGAAATACTGCCATTTATTAGTTGTTATACTTCTATTTTCTTCAGAGGGTATATTAAACATTATAAGAGGTATCTGCTTTGAACTTAATATGTGAGTAGATCTGAATAAAGAAAAGTGCATCGCATTATAACATTTCCTAATTTTTACAATTAATTCAAAGGTAGCAAGCTTGGATTGTTGGGAAGCCAGTACTGAAAACTGATTTCTGACAAAGTGGTGTGTAGGGTGTATTTTAGACAGAATAGTGACATTAATAGTTTTCTTAGTGTATATGTTGTTTGAATACATTGGTAATGCATACTATGTTTTTTGCATTGATGTTGACAATTGTATTATCATTGTGGCTCTTTGTGAATGGGTCTTAATTTGTGAAATTGTTCTTCTGATTCTGTATATGTTAAAGTATAGATGTTAGAGACCTTTAGAAGTTAAATAAATAAAAGTTTTCCTTTTCATCATATTGTTGGTAAATTTAGAAATTGGTATTAACTAAACTGTCAATATCACTAGTAGTTCCGTATGCATAAAATGATATATTTTGCCAGTGTTTTTTTTAACATTCATTATTAATTTTTTTTAAAGTGACCTCCTTTTCGAGTTTTTGGGATATAAACCCTAGTATGCACATTATTCTATTTTTGCTCACAATTCCTTAATTTCCTAATCAAGACTTCATTGAGAAAAAAGTGGAAACTGGGCAATGTACAGTGTGACATATCCATTTTTAGCTCGACTTTTATATATGAAATACATATAGTGGAGCTATCCTACTCACCCCGGCGTCGGTGTGAGCGTGCAAATGTTAGTTTGCTTACCACCCCAAATATTTCCTATGTCCCTTGACATATTGCTTTAATATTTTGCATACTTCTTTACCAACATGACCCCAACCTATAAACAAGAGCAGACAACTGTATCAAGCATTTTGTAAGAATTATGGCCCTTTTTTTCACTTAGATGCATATTCTATGTTAAAGTTTGCGTACCACCTCAAATATTTTCAATGTCCCTTGACATATTGCTTTAATATTTTGCATACTTCTTTACCAACATGACCCCAACCTATAAACAAGAGAAGACAACTGTATCAAGCATTTGTAAGAATTATGGCCCTTTTTTCACTTAGAATATGCATATTATTGATAAATCTATGTTAAAGTTTGCGTCCCACCTCAAATATTTTCAATGTCGCTTGACATATTGCTTTCATATTTTGCAAACTTCTTTACCAACTTGACCCCATTCTATAAACAAGAGCAGACAACTGTGTCAAGCATTTTGTAAGAATTATGGCCCTTTTTCCATTTATAGATTATGCATATTATTGATAAATCTATGTTAAAGTTTGCGTACCACCTCAAATATTTTCAATGTCCCTTGACATATTGCTTTCATATTTTGCCAACTTCTTTACCAACATGACCCCAATCTATAAACAAGAGCAGACAACTGTATCAAGCATTTTGTAAGAATTATTGCCCTTTTTTGTCTTAGTAACTGAATATTTTGTTAAATTTTGTGTTTAGATCCACTTGACTTCTAAAGTATCTAAGCTATTGCTTTCAAACTTCAAATATTTTCTTACTATCATGAGGGTACTGTACCTGGCAAGTTCAATTTGACCTTGACCTTTGAATGACCTTGACTGTCAAGGTCAAGAGAATAAATTTAAGTTAAATTGCCATAACTTCTTTTGTTATGATCAGATTTGATTAATATTTTGACAAAACAACACTTTCCTGAATACCACAATGGATTCCACCCAAACGATACACTGACAAAACAACACTTACCTGAATACCACAATGGATTCCACCCAAACAATACCCCACGCCCCAACCCAGAACCCCTGCCCCCCCCTTTTTTTTGAAAGATCGTCTAATAAATGATCACACCCCACATTATACCCCCCTCTCAACAAACAAAAACATACTAGTATTTATTTACTTTATTTTTGAAGGACCATCCAAACTTCCCACACAAGCTATTGTTATTAAACTTGAAATAAAATCTTATTTTTTTGTTTTATGTCTTTACAAATGTTCAATAGATTGTGGAAAATATACCTGAACTATTACCTTGACCTTATTGAATAATTTGAACAATTTCCCCATGATGGCTTACGTTATACTGTCAGGCACTCGAATAGTCGAGCGCGCTGTCCTCTGACAGCTCTTGTTAAAAAATGCGTCCATCTAATTAGACATTAACAATTGTCTTATCGATTACTGCCTTTCAATTTAATTAATTTCATACCAGTATAGTTAAGACAGATATAATGTTTATAACATGAAGTTAAAATATGTCAACAGTAACTAATTATGTGGAATTTGTCTGTATTTGGGAAATAAATCAGATGTGCATCAAATAAAATGTTTGGTACACAATTTTGTCATGATGTACAATTTTATAATGAGGGGCAAGCATGTTCACCAAAGTGCCATGAATGTTTTAACATTTCTAGCAAATGCATAACCTTCACCAATATGTAGATGTGTTTCAGAATCTTTTGATAAGCTTTTATTATCATTATGCTCACCAATGGCCTCTATGCTAATTGGTTCAGTTTGTTAATGATTATTTCTGCAATATAGCTAATATAGAAAATTGTAAATGATTGTTAATTCTATTCACTTGCATGCCCTCTTGGGGCCTTTATTTTTTCAGTTTTAATTGGCTTTGTCTTTTAAAATATATGTACGTTGGATAATATTGCAAGGATTTTCTTTTTTAATATGATTACAGTGTAAATGATGAAAAATTGGCTGCAAGGCCCGAATCCCTATGTTTAAGCCCAAGGTCATACATAAAGGTCCATGCTAAAAAAGTATTGACATGTCACAGATAGTACGGACTATAATTTTATCATTCATCACTGCTGGAAGTTTTTTAAGAATGGGGGTTTGTAAGAATGCAACTGGACAAATTTTTTTGCAAAATACCAGTTTAACACTGTTAAGAGGATTATATATTAATGTTGACCGCTTTTAATGATGGCAGTTCTGTAATGTAGCCATACAGTTACCAATGTTTCTATTGTTTTATATCATAAGTGAAGTACACAAAGCATTCTTTTTACGGTTTTTAAAACGGACGTAAAGAAATTTATGTTACAAGCCCCTTGTGACCTTGACCTTTTACGTACTAACCTCAAAATCAACATGTATTTGTCCTTTCCTTCACAGTAACAATCATGCCCATTTGATTGGTTGTAAGTCACAGCATACTCCAGATATAGTGTCTAGAAAAAATTGGTTGACAGACTAACCAATGCACTGGGTAAAAATATATCCCTGCTTGGTTGCAGGGGGACTACAAACACCATTAAAGGCTGAACATGTGACATAATTGTCAAATCTGTTGATATGAAATGATACTGGCAGTGTCTGAGCCCAGATTTTAGAAATCACAGTGTCATTAGCTCCACTGGCCAAAGGCCAGCGGGGCTTATGTCATGGTCCTGTGTGCGTGCGTTAACTTTTTCTTTAAACATCTTCTTCTCCTAAAGTACTGGTCCAATTCTGATGAAGTTTCTCAGGAATGTTTTCTTGGGTGAACCTCTTTCAAATTTGTTCAAATTATGCCCCTGGGGTCAAATTTGACCCCGCCCCGGGGGTCACAAAATTGAAAATTTGCTGATATAAGGCCTATTTTGTGAAAACTTTCAAAATCTTCTTGTCCATAACCATTGGGCTTAGGGTTATCAAATAGGGTATGTAGAGACATATAATAGTCCTCTACCAAATTTCTTCAAATTATGCCCCTGTGGTCAAATTTGACCCTGCCCCGGGGTCACAAAATTGAAAATTTTCTGATATAAGGCCTATTTTGTGCAAACTTTAAAAATCTTCTTGTCCATAACCGTAGGGCCTAGGGCTACCAAATTTGGTATGTAGTGACATCTACTTCGTCTGTTCAAATTATGCCCCTGGGGTCAAATTTGACCCTGCCCCGGGGGTCACAAAAATGAACATATGCTTAATATATCCGCGGCCGGCGAAATCTCTCCGCATTTTACACTGGTAGATTCTACCTAAGCATTTTTAAAACGAGCGATATAATTGGCTGTCGTTTCCCAATCTTCCAATTGAAATCGATTTCATAAAATGTGTTTGGTATTTCGTATGCAAATGGAGCCGTTGTGAAGCGAAGATTAAAATTATTGAAATGACAAATATCAATCGAATTAACGACGGACATCATATAGTTTGATAGGAATAATGAAATGTGTTTGTCAACGTAAAAAGAATACATTTTAGATACAAGAAACACATATTTTGTTTAGAAATGTGCACAGTGAATTTGTGTCACGGAAACCAGTGTTTCTGTTTGCAAATTGGGAGTTCAGTCTACTCGCGAAGTAAAACAATTTAGAAGAGGATCTTTCGAACATGGAAATAGACAAACATGATTTGATTTATATGATAGTGGATCTGTGTATAATCAGATTCATATGCATATTCTGCTTTACTATGTTTGTCACGCTGTTCAGTTAATTGAAATAGCATTGAACGAAAGATGTGAAATGCAAGATATTGAAAGGTAAACAAATTATATATGGTATATATTAATTTAACTCAGTTTAATACATCATTAACACAAGAAGAACACTCAAGTGTGTTTGTTTATATTTAGTCCATTAGGATTGTTTGTATATAACCTTTTATAAAAAAAAATTGTATTGTTTTGTTTGTTTTCACCAAATGGTTAGTATTATTCTTTTACGTTAACATTCTCAAAATTCTTGTTTGATTTTAGGCCCTATTTATCAAAAAAAAAATTTGAATGACATTTTATGATTTATAAACAGATTGCAAAAAATATTTGTTCAAGATAAACATTACAACAAATTGTTACATTGAAATTAAGTGATTTTAATATTCAGTAGCAAAAAAGTAAGAAGAATCCAACTTAAAAAAGATGTGTCTATTAAAAGTATATTCTACCAATGCCGTGAACAATCCCCTTGTTTATAACATGACTGCCGCTAAGTCTATTACTAGCAACCTATCAGAGAATAGGTCAGATACCTTATTTCAATATATGGCAATCCTAGTATTTTTCAAAAACAAACATGACAGGTAACCAATGTCAGATGGAACAAGATGTGTTTGTGAAACACAATGTCCCCCTATATGACGTTTAACCTTGAAGGATGACCTTGACCCTTCACCACTCAAAATGTGCAGCTCCTTCAGATACACATGCATTTCAAATATAAAATTGCTAGCTTCAATATTGCAGAAGTGACATTACATGAGCAATTTTGACCCATATATTTGACCTTGAAGGATGACTTTGAAGGATGACCTTGACCTTTCACCACTCAAAATGTGCAGCTCCATGAGATACACATGCATGCCAAATATCAAGTTGCTATCTTCAATATTGCAAAAGTATTCATAAAATAAGCGATTTGGGCCACATATTTGACCTCTGACCTTGAAGGATGACCTTGACCTTTCACAACTCAAAATGTGCAGCTCCATGAGATACACATGCATGCCAAATATCAAGTTGCTATCTTCAATATTGCAAAAGAACTCATAAAATGAGCGATTTTGGCCACATATATTTGACCTCTGACCTTGAAAGATGACCTCGACCTTTCACCACTCAAAATGTGCAGCTCCATGAGATACACATGCATGCCAAATATCAAGTTGCTATCTTGAATATTGAAATACTGCAAAAGTGTACATTAAATGAGCGATTTTGACCCATATATTTGACATTTGACCTTGAAGGATGACCTTGACCTTTCACCACTCAAAATGTGCAGCTCCATGAGATACATATGCATGCCATATATCAAGTTGCTATCTTCAATATTGCAAAAGTTATTGCAAATGTTAAAGTTGGCGCAAACCAACCAACAAACCAACCAACCAACAGACAGGGCAAAAACAATATGTCCCCCACAACTATAGTGGGGGACATAAAAAGTAAAGGAAAGTTAGGTCAAGCTAATTGTTTGTCATGATATCTCTTTAAACCTCACGCCATATGCAAGTTGTGTTGCCATGATTGCAACATCTTGATAAATTATAATTCAATTTTTTTGTCTCATAAACATTTACTTTGTTTAACAAACAACCTCTACAAAGTTATCATTCCTACTGCCTTTCGGCACCTCATGAACCTGAAAAACTCGTAACTTTATGTTTCCTCGGGCAAAATATCTTCTTTATACAATAAACAATTTCTTCACCACGTTAACAATCCTGCTACACTCACTAATGCCTCAAAAATGAAGTAAAGTTCAGGTGATCTACGTCATTAGGTATTTTGCATATGTCATGAACTATATAAGTAACAGAAACTTTAAAACCTACAAACACTTTGGAATTTTGGAAAAAGATTCATGATTGAATGAAGGAACTTTCATTAATCTTGTAGAACATGCGTAGATTTGATCTTCAGCATCTAAAAATATGTGAAATAGAGAGAAGGACAATATCTTTTGGAGAGATAAATGTACCTACGTTATAAGCAAAGGACCTGTGTGACAATTCCCGGACTTTTTAGTCTGTTTAGTTATCACTGTAGTAAAGTTTTCCATATATAAAAAATGCTCACCCTTCCAACTTTAAGCGCCCAGTGGGACGAGGGATAGAAAGAGAAAGTCACATGCTTGAGTACATTTCAACCCATGCGCATTGCATGTTTTTTTCGCATAAAAAAACATTGGAGCGATACAGGGTCACCATGGCCCTCTTGTTTTGAATAATTAAAACCTTATTGGTGTTTTTGTTATTGGACTAGACATGTTGCTTTGAGGCATCTATTCAGTTTAACATATATGTACTAGAAACTGTTATATAAAGTTTGTAAAGAATTAACAGAATTGTTCTGTGAATTCTATAGATTTGCAGCGTAGTACTGTATTATAGTTGTTTGAAACTAAAAACCCATGAGACCAATCCAACATGCTATGTTGAGAATCTCTTTAAAAAAATTACAATCGCAAGCTGACCTTTTCATTCAATATTTTATTATGTTAAACACAACAAAAGAATTTGTTATGTTGATATACTTATGTAAACACACAGAAATCAGTTTGTGAGGTATCAGTATGAATGAAAACAAGTTGGTGTTAATGTATTAAAGGGGTCTTTTCACAGATTTTGGCATGTATTGAAGTTTGTCATTAAATGCTTTATATTGATAAATGTTAACATTGGATTTAAAAATCTCCAGTAAAACAACAAGAATACTATTAAAGAATTTTTTTAAAGTAACCCTCGTCGGGGCTTGAACCACTGACACCTGGAGCCAAATTGGAGCAAAATTCTACCGCTCTATCCACTAGACCATCCGCTCTCATACCATTTCTGATGTAATTTTTACTTTATATCTGCAATCCTCGTAGTATCAAAAAATACAACGACAACAACAGAATTCTCCAAATTATTCAATTGTTTCGTGTTGCAACGCTTTATAATTTTCAGGTTTTTAAATCGTCAAAAGATGCACATATGGGATATTTTAAAGCATAGTAAATGTTCGGTATTACTGTTTCCTCACAAATATCATTACTTCAAGGAAAATTTGCGAATCTGAAACAATTTTTTTCAATTTTGTCAATTTACCAAAGCGTGAAAAGGCCCCTTTAAATTGATGCAATTATGAAAACTGCAAATGAACACTTTGGCATTTTAAGTACAACCTACACTCAGAACTTATTGACATCAGTTTGTTGAACAGCGTGTATTCAAATTCAGACAAAAATAATTGAAATGTTTAGTTTATTTAACAATTATTTACTATTTATCGAAACCAAATTTATAATAACACACGTTCTCCTCAAAACCAAGCACAATTTTTATCATGGTGGCAAGTGATTATGTGTACATCCAACAAATTACTTGTAAAATTACTTGTTCACAACATTTCAGTTAAGTACACTGTTCACTGTTCAGCCTATGTAGTAAGAATCCATGTATAAAAGATTTTCATGTATCACTTCTGTCCCATCATTTGTGCTTGCATTTGTCTAACTCTTTCTTCATCTTGTTGTGACATGGCAGTCAATTTCTTTCCAATCAAGTCATGAAGTTCTAAAAACTTTGAAACACATCGGTCTATGCATACTGTCTCACCTTTAGTGAGTTCTGAATCTTTATATCTAGGTGGTATGCACTTCTTCTGACATGAAGAGCTCATTCTGAAAGAAAAATTTACAACTGATAATTCTTGTTCAGTGCTCGAAATATAATTTGAACAGGTCAGGGTGCTCTTTAATCTACAGGGCACTTAACCATGCAGTGTCTTATCATCCCTGTGGCATATTTTCAATAAAGCATGTGTTAAATGTAAAGCAGAATATAATATTCCATATTATGTGTATTTTCTTCAAAAACAGCGATTCTCTAGCTAATAAAACTAGTTTCACTGTGAAATTGAATTCAATTGTCAGATGGAAATTTCAAATATAATTTGCTGTGTAATAATGTGAACAGATCACCAAGAATGCCCGAAGATCCTTGGTTTCTCACCTGAGATAGTTAGAAACTTGCCAGTAATATGAAGATTTTGTGATGTTTGTGTAATAACAGTTATGAAAATCCTTTAAAATGCATAAGAGATGAGGATTGGACACACCATGCTGACTAAAACAATTTCTTTCAAAGTGTGACATAGACCTTGCATCAGCCTGACTTACTCATGACTTCTACTTTTAATGACCTTAACATTTTAGCATAGTTTTATGAAAATTATTCAATGTATTGTAGAAGATACAGAGAATACCAAAAATTAAGGCACACAGATTTGATTTCACTTTAGACAAGTGTCATTCATGCTTTGTGCATCTTATCACAATGGCATTCAACTTTGCAGCAAGTTTCCTAAAATCGTTTAAAAGACACACAAATGAATTGTCAAAGGATAACTCTGATCTTGAACTCTAGCTGGCTCATGCAATCATCTCATTGACCTTAACATTTTGCACAAGTTTCATGAAATTCCTTCTAAGCTTCTAAGACTGTAGGCAGGAGATATATAAGTGTTAAGAGATTTAATATCTTGGCTGTACTAGTTCATTAAGTGGGTTTACTTTTGTTGTATGGAAAGCATAGTCAGAAATCTTGTAAACAATGCTCTAATGCCACTATTATCATCGCAGTTAAAGCTCGCGAAAATATATTATTTCTACATATAGCTTAAGAAAATCAAATTGTCATTACCAAAAAAAAGGCTACAACATGCAACTTGATATAATAACACTTGATTATGACCGTCAATCAGTGATAATTTTAGTTCATTGTATATATCATGTATTTCCCATATCGACATACCACATTCCCCACCCCTTAAACGAACGAAATATCTTTATTCACACCTGTTGTACATATCGGCCATCATTTCCATTTCTAAATCTGCGACTAGCTTTTCTTGCTGTTTCGTTAATCCCGACATTTTTTTGTTATTTTTTTAGTTCTTTGCAATGGAAAGTTATTTTTCTATAGCACGTGAATCAGTAAACTTGACAGAAGATTTACGTCTCTCAGACGCTTGAAAAACAGGACATTGATGACCAATGGAAGCTTTGGTTACAGACAGAGTTAAGAAATTGGGCCAATACATCGGACCGACACAAAGGCTGTAACATAGGAATGTTTTTGTTAGAAATGGAAAGTAACAGCAGATGTTTCCAACTAATTCCGTTGATTGTTTAATGTTATAAAAGCAACACATATTTTACGGCCTTATAGTTTAGCGCAGCTATTTTTGACATTCCATTTATTTTTGTTATTTACACCAGATAAAACACTTATCAGTGTTTGTCAACTGGTCAACTGTTTTCATTTCAATTAGAGAATATCTTACTAAACTTGTTCTCATCACTGATATAGTGTCAATATTTCCTTAATAATTAGCTGAGAAACATACACCCACGATGACTGATGTTGCAGAAACAAAGTTGTGTGGCAATTGGTGAGTTTTTAAACTCACCTGTCAATAATACCGGCAAGGGGAGTTAGACAGTATAGATTGATAAACTCTGATTTGTTTGAATGAGTTGGCGGCTGTTGCCAAATATATTTAGATCGCGGTGGTGTAGTGGATGAGGTGTCCGCCTAGCAATCGGGATTTTGTGGGTTCGCTCCCTACTCGGGGAGCGTTCTCATTATCTCCTCAATAGACACCAAGTACTGGTTCTTCCCAGGAAAGGGACTCGATAATGTCCCTCTGCCTATAATGCTCTATAGGGCGCTTCAATGGCAGTATATATAGATAGATATATTCAGTAGTGGTGGTGACTGTTTTGCACTCAAATGTCTAAGCTTATTTAACAAAAGAACTCTGAAAAGTGCTTTAAATAGTATGACAACATTGCCTGGTAAATTAAGTGTCATAATTTAGCTAAATATTTTTACCTAGGTATTTTGTTGCCATCTTGACTTAACTTTAATTAACGAAATGGGTTGAGAGAATTCTTAATTTTGAATGATGAAATCTTGCTAATTTGACAATTACTTTCAATAGTTATTTACAGTTATATAATATGTGTTTGGTTGGAGCTGGAACTTTTGATTTTTATGTCATGTATGATGTAACAAGTAATTCTACCAAATGCAATTCATATCTGAACTATTTCCTATAATTATGTATAAATGATTCCGTTGCTTATTGTTAGGTTATTTTCATGTCAATGATTTTTATAAGGTAGTACCTTTTGTTTACAACCTTAATTACGACTGCTTTCTTTGATGCCATAGGGGAAGATGGACAGGCTATCAGAACATTGTACTATATTGTCATATTTCAATTGGGAAAATTTGCTTCGTGAAGTCTTCACATTGGGAAATTAGGGTATTGAACCCAAATACTTAAAAAAACTAAGTGTTGTCAAGTTTCCAATATTATATTCAATTAGGTTCAAGCCATAGAGCTGCTGAGGGAAACTAACCAAATGTTGCATTTTATTTATTAAAAAAAAATAATATATATATAAAATTATTTTTTGGGGGGAAACCTTCAATTGGGGGTTTATTTGACAGACATTGAGAAATTTGTAGTTTTTCCGATTGGAAAAGTGCTGTTTTCCGGTACTATATAAAGAAGGAAAAAATTGCTGTAATAGATCGCATCTACAGTGTATATACATTCATGTTGGATGTCCGTATGATGGTCATTACAGCAAGAAGCAGATATCTGCCAACAACTTCGTCATGCATGAAATGCACTGTAGGCGACACATTGGTCTCTGCGAGTACTGCAAAGAGCCGTTTCCAAGAAACGAAATGGAGGCACACTTTCAAGAAAGCCATGCAAAGATTAAATGTCCAAAATGCCAAGTGGAAGTTGAAGTCATGCATTTAGAGGATCATGAGGTTTGTTACTTGCTATCAAACATTCTTTACATAGAATACATGCTTGTACAGTAAGTCATGGATATAAATACAAACACTGTTTATCATAATTAATTCTTTTTCTTAATGCAAAAATATTAATACAATAGAACTGCTAAGTTTTCAGTATTTTTTTGTTTACCGATATTTTAAAGAACCAATTTGATACAAGTAAGTCAACGGTGTTTTTTTTCACCTATAGGGGAATGGTGGCGGGGCCCATCCAAAGGGGAAAAACGCATCGTTTTTTAGGAAAAGGGAAAAAATTAAAAATTCACTCATTTACAATGTTGTGATATTTATTATATGAATACACATGAATGTATGAATGTAATATTCACAGCTGAATGTCTCTATCCTTTTTCTTCAATATATATCAATGATTTTTCAACATTAGTTTCAGACAGTTCAGCCGTCATGCACAGTCTCATTTTTCTTAGCCAAATTTAGTCTAATTGGGATTTTTTAAATCAAGAGAATGGCAAATTTGAGCATTCTTTAATCAATAAAATGGACCAAACAGGAATGTTTTTATCAACAAATATTGACACAATATAGATACATCATGCCTTTTCCTGGCCATTTTGGGAAAAAATGCAATTCATGTGAAAAGTCCACTGATTTGGGAAAAACATATTAAAAAAATTGTCATATAACTCTTTATAATAATAAAAAAATTAATTACAGTTATATACTTTGTTAGTTGTTTATGAAATAAATTTGAGGTATATTTATTATTAGACAAATCTTTCTAAAAAGAAGAAAAAACTTTTTTTTTTTTTTGCTTCTGGAGGGGATTTTTCTTACAAAATTGGGGGAAAGTATATACTCTTTTTTGAGGGGAATGGGGCCGAATATCGGCCCCAAAATTGCCATAAAACAACACTGTAAGATTATGTCAATTTTATGCTAATTTTATTCATCACATTGACATGTGTTCCGAATACAGCCCCTGAATCTTTTTTGCAGGTATCACAAAGCGCAAACAATTTTTGCCCTTACATTCATTGCTTGCACAGAGGTTAATAATTCCTTGAGTTAAGTAGGGTCAATTTTTAATTTAACACATGATTAAGAAATGTTCTTGCGTTTTAAAGTTTTCAATGCTTGCTTTATAGATGGTAATTTAGTTTTTGAAACTGTATATCTTATGGTTAACAAACTTAGTTTTATCATTTTAAACTGCTCATTATAAAAAACCTGAAACAATGGATATCATATATGTTTTTTGGCAATTACAAACACATTAACATTTTGATGATATTTGATGAAGATGTTGGTAGTACAGGTCTATTTACTTTCTGCTCTTCAGAATTTCGACGTGTTTTGTATGTTAATAAACAAGATTAAATAACAAAACAAATTATAAAGTAATACATTACAAAATTATATGCAAGTATAACAAAATTACAAAAAATATAATATTTAAGCACTGGTGTATCAGTCTTTAAAATAACTATTACATTATGAGAAAAAATCAAGTGTCAATATGTATACATATATATTTAGTGTCTTATAAAATGTATTTTGTTTAATTTGTTTGTATGTATGGTAAACCTGCCAATAAAATGTTCCATAAATTTTATTATTGTATACGTATTTATGTCATGGAACCAGCTGTTCATTCTTCATTCCTCATTCAGTATTGGAGTGTTAGCGTTTAAAAGAATATTACCAATAATTTCGTAGCCAACTCTTCAAGTATCCTGTACGAAAAATCTACAAAATGTTAAAACTAGACCTTTTTGCAGATCTGCAAAACAGGTTAAAATATAGTCCCAGTTTAAATGTTCTCTAATGTTCTCTAAATAATTTTCAAAATATTCTCTCAAAGCTTATTTTCAAGACACAAAATGTTCACATTTAATAGAAGACAACCTCATTAAATTATATGAGCGCTCGCGCTATTTCTTGGACTTGAGATTGTAATGAATAAGTGGCATAAATAGTGAAAAAATAGTCAAAGAGTGTTAAAGGAACACAATAAAAAGCATTGTGCAGCAGTCACTGCATAATATTGTCATATGTGTGTACACAGTCATTTTCACTTGCATACAGCTCAAATATAATGATATGTGAGCTATGGACAAATGTATCACTGTATTGTGCACAATTCTTTCAAATAACCAAATAGTATATATAAGATGTATACATTGATATATATGTATTATATTTATATTATTTACAGGAAAATGATTGTGAAAAAAAGCCAATGAAATGTGTGTATTGTGAGCTAGATTTTCCCAAGAGCGACTTGAATACGCACTTGGATTATTGTGGGAGCCGTACAGAACCTTGCCATAAATGTGGAGCTTTCATCATGCTTCGAGATCAACAGAAGCACAGTGAGCTTGCATGTAACAAACCCACTCCGCCTTTATCCAATAACAATAGGCCAGATGCAGCAGACAAGCCAAGACCTATCAGGTTCAGTGGTATGGACAATGACATTGGAATAAGTCCTAACAGAATTGCTGAGATCTCAAACGTATTTGGCAATAAGGGTCTGCAAGCTGCTGGGGCATCAAATGTTGGAAGGGACTTTCTAGCTCGTGATAAGGTGTCTTCCAAACCAGTCAAAGTAACAAACCTAAAGACCCACCAGAAAGGTTTGGAAGTGTTACTAATGTGTTATTAGTAATACATCACATATTGCTTACTTTTACTTGAATTGTGTCACTATTCGTATACTGGTACATGGGGTTATAATGTTTTGCACCTGTCCATTGGTCATTCAAATGTTAGTAGATCTGTTAAATATCTCATTTCAACACGATATCAATTTGGGATTCAAAGGGAAAATGTCTTTTAACTTTGAGGCAAAATGTTAAAGGTCAAAGGGACTTAAAAATAAAACCTATTTAAGACCTTTTTGCTTTTGATGGATATTAAGATGAGACTTTGACCTGCAATCATCCAAGTAAATATGCTGGTATCTCCGATGGAAATAAAGAAATCTGTTTTGTGTTCAACCAATCACATGTCAAGGTCACAGGGGCTGGTAACATGTAAACCCTTACCACACAAGAGCAAGTGAACACTTTTGTTTTGAGGAAAGAAATCAAAGGTCCAGGTCTCTGGGACATGCAATGTTAAAACAAGCTTTTTATGATTTGCATATGTAAACCATTATTAGCTGTATGTCAGGGGCTAGTGTTTTATCCAGGCCGTTTTAGCGTGGCGCGGCGCATCGCCGCTTTTTTGAAGCGCCTCGCTGCCCCTTTCAAAGCAAATCAGCGCCACGCTGCCCTTTTCAAAGGCCGCCGCCCTGTTTTCCGCCGTGCGCGACCTTATTGATAACATCTTAATTGCCTCTTAACCAAGCTTCTAATCCAACTATTATCAGCGAAGATTCGCGCGGTTGTGAATACGTCATGCGTGAATAACTATGTGTCAATATCAATCGATAATTTCAGTGGCTTTGTAACACTAATCGGTCCGGATACAATCGTGCACAGTTACTTAGGAGACTTGATGAAAACCTCGATGTTATTCACGTGGAAATTGTGCATTTCATGCATAATTCAGTTATATCAAAACATTAATTTTTACGCGTAATTAAATTAAAAAAAAACACCAGTTGTATCTGTAAAATATTGATTTGATTTCAATTTAATGCAAAACAGTTTTAAGTTAATAAAAATTAATTTACAGGGCTTGCACTAAGCGGCGTACGGCCGTATATTACGCCCGATAATTGTTTCCATACGCCGATTACAAAACCCCATGACGTCCACTGTACTTCCTGAAAATTGGTCATACGCCGAAAATAGCAACCCGTGACATATTAAAGCTGTCGATTAAAATAACGCTCCGCCTCCTATCCAATACAATTGGCGCAGGCTCATATTAAAGCTGTCGATTAAAATAACGCTCCGCCTCCTATCCAATACAATTGGCGCAGGCTCACAGTAGATGTGTGTTGATGAATTGTAGCAGACGACAATCTTAACACGTTTGCTGTTCACGGTTAGGCAGACGGCGCTTAATTGGAGCACGTGCTTGTTTATTGTCACAATGTTTTGATTACAATAACGTGTGAATGTCGGCAAAGAAGTTGATACCCCGTCTTGGACCCTGTTTGGCCAAAAGTTGTTAATTGTTGTAACAGTAGTAAGCCTGCACCATTGGTTCAATTAAGAACATTATGACCCGTTTGTAACTTGTCAAAATATGTTAATGGGCAAAAACAGATATGAATTTTACAAAAATATTGAACTTGTACCACTTATCATTCGTGTTTAGAATGTCGCAACGTACGCTTTCCGATTTTGGCATTCCACTTTCGACGAAACGTAAATTAGAAATTGATGCAAATTGCTTTGTAAGCAAAACAAGTTTATATCGGAGACCAATTAACGTGTATTGAATTAATTGACAATGAACAAAAGACAGTACGGCGCTGTTCCTAGTTACACTTTTAGCAAAATAAAATGTACACAATACAACACGTCGTCATGAAAACAATGTCATTACGCAGAACTTTCTGACTATTCAACAAAGTGTTAGTGTTTGTGAATCTCCATTTAAATTGCATATAAAGGACTTGTTTGTGCAATGTGTGTAACGTTTTAAATATAAATGATTGTTTAAGAGGGTAACTCATTTAACAGTATTCTAAGACTTCTTTGAAAAGCTATAGTTTGTATAAGATATATATCCTATGGTTTTTAATCTTGTTTTTTGTTACTACATGAAAATATAAAACACATAATAAAATATACATTCTGGATTTTGTTGGTTTAATTATTCAACAATAAATCTCAAAACTATACATACAATGTTTGTGTGTAACAAAGCTTGTTATTAAGTCACTATACAGATATATTTGTGCCCTTTTTATGGATGTCGCGCGCTAAAGTGCCCTTTTTTGAAATTTTGCACCACGCCCTTTTTCCTTCCTGTATAAAACACTACGGGGCATAAATGTTTTCTCCAAATATCTTTTTATTGTTGAAAGTTGTAAAAACAATATATTATGATTAAAAACACTGATTATTAAACATTTAATCAAACATATGGACCACCCAATCAGACCTTTGATAATTATAGAATTTATGTCATCAAGCAACTGCAATGCTTGCCGTATGGAGATTTGGGTATAAAAAAAACGGTGCTATGCTTTGAATTGACGGCTCAAGTGCACTACAGGAGGTGTTCGTTTTTATCTGTTGTCTTCATGTATGGCAATTTGCCACTTGCCTCAAATAAAGGACCTTTAAGTGCAGACTTTCAAAGACCTGCAGATGCTTCTTGAGTTTAACTTTGTGTATATATACCATCATGTGTACCTTTAGCAATGGAATGTACAAGCTAGTAATTTCAGATATAAATTACATGTTTTCATTATACAAATAATTTCCTTAACAAAACTTGTGACATACCTGATATATTGTCTACATGAGTCGTGTTCAAAGAAAACTGGGCTTAATGCATGTGCATAAAGTGTCATCCCAGATTAGCCTGTGCAGCCCGCACAGGCTAATCAGGATCGATGACACTTTCCGCCTAAACTTGATTTTCGGTAAGGAGGGACTTCCTTTAAACTAAAAATACCATAAAAGCGGAAAGTGTAGTCCCTGATTAGAGGCTAATCGGGGATAACACTTTACGCACATGCATTATGCCCCGTTTTCTCAGAACGCGACTCATATATTCCAGTAAAGAACATTAAGAGTGCTGCAGACAATGAGTATGACCGCATGTTGGCCATGCAGCTGGCCAATGATATGAACACCACCCAGGACATGGAGGGCATTGTGGAGGCATTCGGAAAACACCAGTCTCCAGATGCAGCATTGGATGACGCATTGGTGGACAGATATGATGTGAACATGTACAATGATGGTATTGACATTTTAAAAAATTTCTTAAAAAACTGATGAACGTCTATTGGATATAGCTAAAATTCCATGAAATCACAAAAGGCTTAATGATGACTAAGTGAGACAGTTTGTTTGTGGAGATGAATAATACGCAAGGACTTGTGTCAGATTTATATTAATTCCTACACTTCTTGATGGTAACAACAGAGGGAACTGACATAAAAGAATTGTAAATTGATTTGAAGTTTTTTTAATCCAGAAATTAGCCAATGATTGGCCCGCCCCTTTTAAAGGGGCCTTTTCACAGATTTTGGCATGTTTTGAAGTTTGTCATTAAATGCTTTATATTGATAAATGTAAACATTGGATCTAAAAAGCTCCAGTAAAAAATCAAGAATAAAATTTAAAAAAGGGAAAAAAAAGTAGACCGCATCAGGGCTCAAACCAGTGACCCCCAGAGTCCTGGAGTAAAAAACAATTAGACCGCTCGGCCATCCTGCCAAGTACGTATGAAAGACGTATTAATACTTTATATTAGCAAACTTCGTAGTTTCACAAAATTAAACGGCAACAACAGAACTCTCCAAATTATTCAATCGTTTCGCCTTGCAACGCTTTATAATTTTCAGGCTTTTTTAATCCTCAAAAGATTCATATAATGGCTATATTAGACCATGGTAAATATTCAGTATTACTGTTTCCTCACAAATATCATAACTAAAACAAAAAATTGCGAATTTGAAACAACTTTTTTTAATTTTGTCAATTTACCAAAACATCAAAAGATCCCTTTAATGGTGGCATATTCACACTTTTTATCAAAATAAGCATATCCATTTATATTTGCATGAAAACTACTTGATAATGTTTGGGTATGTTTTATGAATTATGGTATTGAAAAAAGCCTCCTACACACTGCTACAGCTAGATTCTACATGCCCTTCAGATGCTGTGACAATCCCGTGTGAGTTTTGTGGTCAGCTCTGCACCATGGATGACCTTATTCAGCATCAGGTATGCCTTGATGATTCCTAATTTTTTGCTGCCTAAAACTTTCAGTGGAGCATTATGGTCACTGCTTTTTATGACCCCCACCACAATAGTGGGGGACATATTGTTTTTGCCCTGTCTGTTTGTTTGTTTGTGTGTTTGCGTCAAACTTCAACATTTGCCATAACTTTTGCAATATTGAAGATAGCAACTAGATATTTGGCATGCATGTGTATCTCATGGAGCTGCACATTTTGAGTGGGGAAAGGTCAAGGTCATCCTTCAAGGTCAAAGGTCAAATATATAGCTTCAAAGCGGCACAGAAGGGGACATAGTTTTTTTGACAAACACATTTCTTGTTTTGTCTTTAATTCTGTCCATCTATCTGTCACATTCGAGGGTTATTTTTACTGCAACTACTTGAGAGAATTAAACAATGTTAACCGTCATTTGCAAGAACATGTGTGAGTGAGTATATATAACTTTTTCTTCAAACAACTTCTCCACCTGAACTGCTGGGCAGATGTTAATGAAATTTCATAGGAAGGTCCTGGAGTGACCCTTTTTGAAAGTTATTCTGGTCCATTGTATATGTAGGTAGCCAGAGCTGAAAACAAAAATTAGGATTAAACAATGAACACTTAAATTTCTTCTCTCAAATAATAAAGCCTAGAGTTTGTTTATCTTACATGTAACATAATACGATTGTCCTGTCTTGAGTACATTCAAATCATGTCAAATCATGTCACTGGGGTCAAACCCTTATACATGTATGTAAATGTGAAAACTTAAATGGCAACCACAAAGGTTAGATAATTGACATGTAACATCATATGGTTCTCCCCTACAAAGTTTATTCAAATCATGCCCCTGTGGTCAAAGTTTGCCCTTCTTGGATGTTTGCTTCAGAAAGCAGCTTAAGATCTAAAAATATAAAGTTCTTGTGTGTTATCAGAGCGGTTGTTCCCTTGATCGCATCAGCTCTGTGATGAGGAGGACATCGGCCGGTGCATTGAACAACCAGAGAGACGAGTCAAACAACCCGAATGCAGCAATTGGAGCTAACCAGGATGTGGCAGTGTACAGGGACATCATGTCCCCCCTTGTCCAGCCCAGTGTCATTGACAACCTGAGGGACTTCCATCGCAATGAGTGGTACACACTTTGTATATGTCAGTTTGAAAAACGGCCACAGTATGGGAAGTCCTGAGTGGCTTAGTGCGAAGGGGCACATTCGGGTGGTGATAAATGTTTGCATGCAGCTTTACTGTAGGGTTGGAGTTTGCAGACATGTCAGGTCATTCTAGTCCAAAGGTTTTTCAGGCATTTATTGCCTTTCATAATTGATCTGAATATTTTTATTTCAAAGCAAAATCTCAGACAATAATGATCCGAATTTGATGTAACTTTCTATGCAACTTCCCTATGGGTTGGACATGCGCATCCTTGTCAGATTGTTATGGTCCAATGATTGACAGAGACTTAGTGCCTTTGATTATTAATATATGTTCTTTTATGCCCCCGAAGAAGGGCATATAGTGATAGGACTGTCCGTCTCTCCTTCCGTCACACTTTGCGTATAGGTTTGACGTTTAGGTTTCGAAAAATTCTCATAACTTCTATGTCTCTTCACATAACAACTTGATATTTGGCATGCATGTGTATTTCATGGAGCTGCACATTTTGAGTGGTCAAGGTCATCCTTCAAGGTCAAAGGTAAAAAAACATGTATCAAAGCGGCGCAGTAGGGGCCAGTGTTTCTGACAAACATATCTCTTGTTTTTGTTTTCCGTCCAAGATATCAGTAATTCATTATTATGCCCTTTTTCAAAGAAGACGGGGTATATTGTTTAGCTGGATGTCCGTTGGTCTGTCGGTCTGTCTGTCGGTAGACAAGTTCGTTTTCGATCAATAACTCATCAACAAATCAACTAATATCCTTGATACTTCACATGTGAATTGGCCTTGGACGGTAGATCACCCCTATTAAATTGGGGTCACTATGTCAAAGGTCATTGTCACAGTAAGTGTGAAAATCATTTCTGATCAATAACTTGTCAAGGAATTGACCGATTGGCTTGACACTTCACATGTGCATGGGCCATGAACAGTAGATGACCCCTATCGAAATAAGGTCAAAAGTCAAGATTACTGTCACAATAAGTGTTTAAATTGTTTCATATCAATAACTCATTAACAAATCAACCGATTTGCTTGATACTTCACATGTGCATTTGCCTTTGACAGTAGATGTCCCCTATTGTAATTGGGGTCACTAGTTCAAAGGTCAATGTCACTATGTGAAGGCCCTTTTATGGGGGCATCAGTCTCTGACCCTGGAGCAGTTTTTCAATCTTAAAACTTGATAAGCAGCTTCCTTGTCATGTGTTAGAGATGTGCATCCTGGTTAGTTTGGTCCTGTTCAGGGAGTCATTGCTCTATGATTATTAATATGTTAATTTGTTTATGCCCCAAAAGGATGGCATATAGTGATCGCACTGTCCATCTGTCTGTCTTTCCGTCACACTTTTGCGTTAAGGTTTTGAAAAACGCTCATAACTTCTATGTCGCTTCAGGTGTAACCTTCATATTTGGAATGCATGTGTATATGGACAAGACTTTTCCATATGCACACAAATTTTGACCCCTTCGACCTTGACCTTGAACTTATGGTCCGCGTTTAGGTTTCGAAATCTGCAATTAGGGTTCGAAAAAAGCATTTTTCGGGGGCATATGTCTTCTGATGGAGACAGCGCTTGTTTTCATCTGAGTTTGCAGACACTTATTTTCTATTATCTTATATTATTCTTGCATGATCCCAATATGATGGAACTTAACAAGCAGTTTACCTATAGGGTGGGTATGGGCATTCTTGTCAGGTTGTTCCAGTCTTACAATTTTTAAGGCAGGTATTTCCCTTTGATAGTAAGTATGTATTTTTATGCCCCCGAAGGAGGGCATATAGTGATTGGAACGTCTGTCCGTCTGTCTGTCCGTCAGTCCTTCCTCATACTTTGCATTTAGGTTTTGCGTTTAGGTCCCTTCATATAGCAACTTGATATTTGGCATGCATGTGTATCTCATGGAGCTGCACATTTTGAGTGGTGAAAGGTCAAGGTCATCCTTTAAGGTCAAAGGTCAAATAACATGTATCAAAGGGGCGCAGTAGGGGGCATTGTGTTTCTGACAAACACATCTTTTGTTTTTTGAGATTTTTTTCTCTGCAGGCAATATCTCAGGATTTAATTTGATTGAACTTTGTATGCTTTCTGCTTGTATTGTAAACATTTGCATATTCTCAAATTATTGATATTTTGGGGAGTTATAGCCCTTTAAATGATTATTTCTGTCGGCATTGATCACATAGCTAATAATCTGATTTTTTTGACACTTTATTGGCTGCATTCCAAATGAATGGACATGCTTTTTATACGCCCGTTGAAAACGGGACTCATTATAGTTTCACTCTTGGCGGGCGGCGTCCACAGCAGTGTCCACTCTCTAATTCAAATAGTTTTCATCCGATCTTCACCAAACTTGGTCAGACATTGTATCTAGACAATATTTAGGTCAAGTTCGAATATGGGTCATGCCGGGTCAAAAACTAGGTCACGGGGTCACTTAGTGTATTTCAAGGATTAATCATGGTGTCTGCTCTCTAATTGAAGTAGTTTTCATCCGATCTTCACCAAATTTGGTCAAAAGTTGTGTCTAAATGATTTCTAGGTCAAGTTCAAATATGGGTCATGCTGGGTCAAAAATAAGGTCACAATGTCACTTAGTGCATTTCAAGCATTAAGCCTGGTGGCCGCTCTCTAATTGCAGTAGTTTTCATCCGATCTTCACCAAATTTGGTCAGATGTGTCTAAATGGTATCTAGGTCAAGTTTGCTCTCTAAATGAAGTTGTTTTCATCCAATCTTCACCAACTTTGGTCAGAAGTTGTTTCTAAATGATATTTAGGTCAAGTTCAAATATGGGTCATGCCGGGTCAAAAACTAGGTAACAGGGTCACTTAGTGCATTTCAGGGATTTAGCATTGTGTTACTCAAATGGTAAAATTATTTGTTGCTCAATTTTCAAAGATATATCATTTTCCAACTCAAATGGTAAAGTTATCAAGTTTTTTCATAAACCTTCAAACTGGCGTATCTTGTGACAGTTTGGCACTCTTGTATTGTCATGTTCTCCTTCTCCAATAGTTTTGTTCAGGCAGTTTATGCCCTTTCATTAGTCATATGATGTGTTCAAACAAATTGAGTGTTTCTGAGTTGGAACACATGAACTGATAGTCTGGATATGGTGGAAATGAATATGCAGTTTCTCTATTCGGTGTGCATATGGATACGATGGAAATGAATATGCAGTTTCTCTATTCAGTGTGCCTATGGATTTGATGAAAATGAATATGCAGTTTCTCTATTTAGTGTGCATATGTATATGATGGAAATGAATATGCAGTTTCTCTATTCGGTGTGCATATGGATATGATGGAAATGAATATGCAGTTTCTCTATTCAATGTGCATATGGATATGATGGAAATGAATATGCAGTTTCTCAATTCGGTGTGCCTATGGATTTGATGAAAATGAATATGCAGTTTCTCTATTCAATGTGCATATGGATATGATGGAAATAAATATGCAGTTTCTCTATTCAGTGTGCATATGGATATGATGGAAATGAATATGCAGTTTCTCTATTCAATGTGCATATGGATATGATGGAAATGAATATGCAGTTTCTCTATTCGGTGTGAATATGGATATGATGGAAATGAATATGCAGTTTCTCTATTCAGTGTGCATAACATTTAACATTTGCCATAACTTTTGCAATATTGAAGATAGCAACTAGATATTTGGCATGCATGAAGCTGCACATTTTGAGTGGTGAAAGGTCAAGGTCATCCTTCAAGGTCAGAGGTCAAATATATGTGGCCCAAATCGCTAATTGTATGAATACTTTTGCAATATTGAAGATAGCAACTTGATATTTGTCATGCATGTGTATCTCATGGAGCTGCACATTTTTAGTGGTGAAAGGTCAAGGTCAAGGTCATCCTTCAAGGTCAAATATATGGGTCAAAATTGCTCATGTAATGTCACTTCTGCAATATTGAAGCTAGCAATTTCATATTTGAAATGCATGTGTATCTCATGGAGCTGCACATTTTGAGTGGTGAAGGGTCAAGGTCATCCTACAAGGTCAAACGTCATATAGGGGGACATTGTGTTTCACAAACACATCTTGTTTAATTATCTCCCTTTATTTAATATCAAAGTAAATTTTTGTCCGGAGGATAACTCTTAATCTACGGAAGGGATTTACTTGAAACTTTCAATATAAACAGATGGCAAGTAGGAAAAGTGCAGTGACTAAGAACAATAACTCTATCTACCTTAGTTTTTGAATTGTCTCCCTTTATTTAATTTCATAGTAAATTTTTGTCCGGAGCATAACTCTATATCTACTGAAGGGATTTACTTGAAACTGGTAATACGAACAGATGGCAACTAGGAGAAGTGCAGTGAACATAAACCATTACTCTATCGGCCATAGTTTTTTAATTACCTCCCTTTTTTCATTTCCATATATTTTATTCTCTACAGCATAACTCCAACACTATATAACTAATTGATTCCTGAAATCCTTGATGACACAGGTGCCATGTTTTACAAATATTATTCTACTCTCTAAAACAAATGTTCTCATACAAGCAAACACATTTCGGCGGGGATTTGGCACTACTAAGACAAGCTCTTGTTAGTTTTAGTATTCGGACACCTCAAAATTTTTTTTTTAATTGTGTCCCACAATTCAGAAACAAAAAATACTTTGAAAATACATGTGTCCAAAAATTTAGAGAGAAAAAAATCAAGTGTCCAATAATTAAGATAAACTGTAAAAATATTGCATCGACGATAGCATACGGGCAGGGCTCCCCCTGGCCCAAAAATTTCTGTAGCCAACATTTTAGCCAAATCGATTTTTTTGTAGCCAAATTTAAGAAACTGTAGTCAAAGTATTAGCAAAGCATTCGGAACTGCCTGTTGTAAGTATAGGCTACAGTAGTGTAAAAAAAGAAACTAAACAAAGAAGCTTCACAACATCTTGACTATCGCTCGAAAAGGGTATAGTCACAGGCTGTTCTATTTCCGTGATTCTCTTTGTAATGGGAATGAATATGATCCTGAGAGCAGTAACGGGTATACAATGTGTATAGCGTCCATTATTTCAACGACTAATAGCAAGTGACTCAGCATTTGTAAAAATATTGCAAGATATTTACATTTCCAGAAAGAAAAATCATTTCTGCATTTAATGAGACCTAGTTTTTGAAAATTGCTGCTCAATTGATGAAGTAATGGCTGTTTGAAGCTATGCACCCTGTTTTCGGGTCATTTTGAGTTGAATACCTTGTTATACACTGTAACAACTGGGTCATGCGAGTTGTGTATCGTGTTATTGCTTAAAAGTTGACCCAGCATTTGTAAAAATATAACAAGACATATACATTTCCAGAAAAGAAATTCATTTCTGCATTGAATAAGACCGAGATCGTGAAAATCGCTGCACAATTGATGAAGATATGGCTGTTCAAAGCGATGCACTCTGTTTTGGGGTGATTTTGAGTTGCATACCTTGTTATATATATATTTGATAGTGATTTTTTTTTTCATAAAATTAAATTTTTTGTTATAATATGATTATTTATCATTCAAAATGATGTTTTCACGAATTAATATCATAGCCACACGCTAATCACCTGTGTTTGAGTTCAGAAGTGTTTGTTTTTGGTCTGTTGAAAAACATGGCCGCCAGTGGGCGGGGCAGTTTTCCTTATTTGGCTATAGAGATACCTTGTAAACACTCTAGAGGCCACATTTTTTGTCCGATCTTCATGAAACTTGGTCAGAAGATTTGTCCATATGATATCTCCATGGAGTTGGAAACTGGGTCGTGCTGGGTCAAAAACTAGGTCACATAGTCAAAAAAAAGAAAAACCTTGTAAACACTGTAGAAGTCACATTTCATGCCCAATCTTCATGTAACTTTGTCAAAATGTTTGTCTTAATGATATGTTGGTTGAGTTCAAAAGTGGTTTGGTCCGTTGAAAAACATGGCCGCCAGTGGGCAGGGCAGTTTTCCTTATTTGGCTATAGAGAAACCTTGTAAACACTCTAGAAGTCACAATTTTTGCCCAATAATGAAAGTTGGACAAAACATTGGTTTTATTGATATCTCGGACGAGTTCGAAAATGGTCCAGATCGGTGAAAAACATGGCCGCCAGTTGGCAGGGCATTTTTCTCTATATGTATATAGTGAAAACATGTGAACACTCTAGAAGTCACATTTTTGGCCCAATTTTCATGAAACTTGGTCAGAACATTTGTTTCCTTGATACAAGAGTTGAGTTAAAAAATGGTTCTGGTCAGTTCAATAACATGGCTGCCGGGGAGGGGAAGGAGTTTTCTTACATTTATATAGTAAAAAAAAGCTTGTGAACACTCTAGAAGTCACATTTTTTGCCCCGATCATTATGAAACTTGGTGAAATGATTGGTTTTATATATATCTCAGATGAGTTTGCAAATGGTCCCGATCGGTAAAAAAACATGGCCACCAGGGGGGGGGGGGGGGCAGTTTTCCTTATGTGACTAGAGAGAAACCTTGTGATCGAACACTACAGAAGTCTCATTTTTTGCGTAATCATTGTGAAACTTAGTCAATACATTGGTTTTATTGATTTCTCGGACAAGTTGGAAAATGGCTCAGAGCGGTGAAACACACTTTTTAGCTCACCTGATTGCTCAGGTGAGGTTTTAAAATTGGTCTTTGTCCGCCGTCCGTTTGTCCACATTTGGTTTGTAAACACTCTAGCATTCACACTTCTCAAGTATTCTTTATGAAAGTTGCTGAAAGATCTCAGTCAAGTTTGAAAATGAGCAAAATCACATAATTAATGCCATAATTATTGCCCTTAGATTGTCCAAATTTTCATTATATTATACAAAATCCTTGTAAACACTCTAGAGGTCACAATTTTGTTTCAGATTTTATGAATCTTGGTCAAAATATTTATTTTTGTAAGCAAAGTTTGATGTTTGGTAAGGGGGGTCAACTCAAAATATAGGTCACCAGGTAAAATCTTACAAAAACAAAAACACTCCATACGCCAGAGTTTTGGTTCAATAATGATGAAACTTGACCAGGATGTTTGTCTGGACAATATCTAGGTCAAGTTTGACGTTTGGTAAAGATTAAATGAAACGACTCCTCTCATGTGAGCAAACTAGGGCCATCTTGGCCCTCTTGTTCATTATAATTTGAAACTTTGTCACTCAAAATGATGTTTTTACTAATTAATATCATAGCCACATGCTTACCACCTGTGGTGGGAAAGAATTGATCTATAAATTATTTTTTACCAGTAGAAGACATGTATTCTGCTTGTAATTCTGTTAAAACCTTTTGTATGATTGGATTCTGCTTGTAATTCTGTTAAAACCTTTTGTATGATTGGTCATTGTAATAACTTAGCTAACAAAGAGGAAATGAGAAGCTGATGTTAAGGTCATGCAAGCAAACTTGTCATCATGACCAAGGCTAACTTGTATAGATATTTCTATTGTTGCTCATATTGATATGTTATGCATTAACTGAGCTTTACAAAAATAAACTTGGTAAGCAGCTAAAACATTCAAAGAAAAAGTAATGTAGTTTTCAAGTCTTCTTCAAATTGTTTGTTTATATCCCTGAACAGTTGATATAAACATTTAGGAATATAGAATGAACATTAGACCATATAAATATCAAATGACAGCATTGCACTCCCATGTTAAAGGCGTGAAGTAGCAGACGTGTATTCTGGGGACCAGGAGCCATTTGACCCAGACTATAGTGACATGTTGATGCTGCCATGTGAGTTTTGTGATGAACAGTTCCCCATGGATATGCTTATAATGCACCAGGTAAGCACGACATCTGATAGTTGTAGGCAACTGCAGAAAATAAGTTCTGTTAAAGCAATCGTAAATGTCCCTTGATTCACTCTTTAATGCATATGAATAAGGGCTTTATTACTAGAAGCTACATAGAAAAGACTCAGAAAACCTGAGTTGTTATTTTAAGATCCGCATATGTAGACACCTTGCTGAAGGCACAAGATAATCCCGAAATAGGGATGGGAAACTTTGATTTTATTTATTGAGTACATATAAAAGTAATAAAATCTCAATATTAGTCTGTGGATTATTTAAATAATTTATTTGCTCTATTGTTATTATATTAAATGATTTTACTTCTCTAATGAACAGAGTAAACTGACAGAATAGTATAGATAAGAACACATAGAAGATGAATTTATCTATGTTGGTGCTGAAAAATAGAGGTCAACAAACTTTTAGATCCAAAAAACATTCCAGATTTGAAGAATGCACAAAATTTCCCATCAACAAAAATAAATGAAATCACAGTATAATTTGACTTCATATTAAATTAGTTTCATTAGGGTATCATTAGGGTTTAACAAAACAATATAAATGGTTACCTTTCAAGAACCTTTTTGTGTGTGAGCTATATTGTTTCATTTTACTAATTGGGCTACATGTACATGTTGAAACCATAGACAATTATTTTAACTTCAGGCTGTGTGTGAGCACAACCGGTCCATGACACCTGCTGCTGTCACCAGGTCACCTCCTAAGCCCAAGACTAGTATCACCAGTGCTCAAAGACTTACCTCAGAGTTCCCAAATCTCAGAGTGCTGCAACCAAAGCCTTCCAATGTGCTCGCCCACAACCTTGATAACAGTGATGATGACAGCAGCCCATTCGTTATGGCAACAAAGCCCAGGGAACCCCACAAGGTGCAAAAGCCCACGCCTTCCCTGGCCGGTAATGGTGCTAGAGGGTCCTCAAAGCTGTCTAATGTTCCCCCCGGGGAGGTGACCCGGGCAATACTGAAGAAGTATGGAGCCGAGGCCACTGACAGGGGAGACTTCTATACGAGGAAAGGAGCCTCTTCAACAAACGGTGATACATCCAAAGACAGTGGTCGGAATTCTTCAAATTCTAACCTGGCTGAGGGGCAGGGTAAGCGTGGTACTGGTGCCTCCAGGACCAGGAGTACCCTGGACAACCTAATGCAAGACCCCAGAGACTTGGCAGGATCTGCACATGACCTGCTGGGTCATATAGGGACTGTGCCTAGGAGAACTGAACCTGCCCGACAGCCAGGATCCATGTCTACAAATGCTAGAGGTATGGTGGGAGAAGTATATCTTATGTGTCTATGCAGATTGTCAAACACTTGTTTGTTTTGAAATATATTTTTAATCAATTGCATTATCCTCATTGTGTAATTTTAGGTCAGATTTTGGCTACTTTTGTTTCTGAAGTTATCATATACCTTTCAGTCGTTTTACACAGGATGGCATTGTGGGATGGTGAAGTGAATTTAAAAAAGGGTATTTTATTTGTGGTAAATTTAAAAAAAAGGCAACAAATACAACAAAAAGGCTTTTTTAGGAAAAAGTTTAAGGGCATTAGTGGCAGTTTTGAAGAAAGTATTAAAATATCTGTTAACATACACACTTTAGTGTTATTGTTGTTTTATTGATTTACTTACCGGTAATTGAGTTCAATATTAGCAGATTATGTTACAAATTTAAGGGTGTATACTTAATTATGCAATTTTTATCATCATGCATTAAAAAGAACAAAAGTTATGCACATTTATTTATAAATGACTTACTACAAAATCATGATTATTAATATAGACAATTAGCAGATTATGGTATCCTTTAAAAGTAATTAAGGGATTTATACTGGAAATACTAAGGATATCTGTCCATCATTCTGTGTGTCTGTCAATCGGTCTTTTTGTCTGCCAAATAACAGTTTCTATAACATATTGCTGTATATTTTTTAGTTTCAACCAAGAGCTCCAGTTCAGTTCCTGAGGTCCAGAGACGGGCACCAGTAAATGAGAACAGTATACCAGGGATTGCCAAGAACAGGTGATTTGTCTGGGATTTATGTAGGCTATATTGTGTACCATAAATGCAAACAAGCAGTAGTTGAAGTTATTTTGACTCTCTGTTTTATTTTGTGTAACTTGTATTATGCCTTTAAAGAAAGTTATATTAAAATACATTTCCTTTATCGTTTGACAATAAGTTAAATAGTCATAAAGGAATACACATAGTCACACAATTAAGATTGCATTTGTTTCATATGCTGTATACTAGCATTGAATGGAAGTTCATGTCAAAATGAATGCTTCAATGAGTTATATTCAATATTCAAATATTCTGATAACTATCAGAAACCCTTTAATTTCCTTAAGGTGTGCTAGTTTTGTTTAAATGTTTTAAACTCACTGGAGCACAATATTATCATAGCTAGCTTTTGTGATCACCTTCTTTCTCTCATTCATCGTAAACATTTGTTTTTTGAAACTTTAGAGGCTGCATTAATTACCCAATTTTCATGAAAATTGGTCAAAACATTTGTCCCAATGATATCATGGCCAATTGGAAACTGGGTCACTTGGGGTCAAAACTAGGTTATTAGGTCAATTCAGAAAAAGCTTAAACTCTAGAGGCCAGGTTTATTTTCCAATCTTCATGAAAGTTGGTCAGAAGATTTCTCCCTGTGATAAGTCTAATTTTGTCCCAATGAAATCCCAGCTGAGTTTGAAACTGATTTATGTGGGGTCATTAACTAGGTCAATGGGTCAAAATAAAGAACAGTGTGAGCAGTAGTTATGCAATCAAGTGCAATCTTTATGAAACTTGCTAAAAACATTTATTCAAATGATTTCTTGGCTGAGTAATATATGGTTTCCATTCAAATTGATAAACATGGCTGCGATGTAAAGGGGTTGGCAGGTTTCCTTATGTGGTTATAGTCAAACCATTTGAACACTTTGATATCCACTCATTATGAATTGTGTTCAGAACATTATAGATTGTTTGAAAATACTTGTGGTATTTTCATAAACATGGCTGTCAGGTATTTGTGTAGTTATCTATTATACGACTCTTGTGAAACCATAAGAATACTACCTGATAAGATCTGTTTTGTTCCTTTGTATCTCATTTCAGCATCCTTAGGGTCTTTGGCCCTATTTGATACAGTATTAATATTAATTGCAGTTAAATTGTATACATAGTTATATGAGAGGATAGTAATGTCTCGGAGTCGAACTTTGTATATAGCTGCAACATGCCTATGCTATTATTTTCATCATACATATCATAAATACTGTAATGAGCACACACATCATACTATGTATAAGGTTATGTGTATTGTTTACTGTTCAAAGGTTTAATGAAATATTCTCTACTGCTCTCTTATTTGCTAAGCTTTTTTAGGAGACAACCCGAGGTATTGTTATAGCCAGCTCGTCGTCCGGTGCGTGCTAAAACCTTAACATTGGCTCTAAAATCAAAGTGCTTCCACCTCTACAACTTCATATGTAGCTGCACCTTGATGAGTTCTACACGCCACACCCATATTTGGGTCACTAGGTCAAAGGTCAAGGTCACTGTGACCTCTAAAAGAAATTAAAAAATCTTCTGACAAGCTTTCATTTATTATGCCCCCCTTCGAAGAAGAGGGGGTATATTGTTTTGCACATGTCGGTCGGTCCTTCGGTCGGACGGTCCGTCCACCAGATGGTTTTCGGATAATAACTCAAGAATGCTTAGGCCTAGGATCATGAAACTTCATAGGTACATTGATCATGACTGGCAGATGACCCCTATTGATTTTTCAGGTCACTAGGTCAAAGGTCAAGGTCACAGTGACTCAAAATAGTAAAATGGTTTCCGGATGATAACTCAAGAATGCTTACGCCTAGGATCATGAAACCTCATAGGAACATTGATCATGACTAGCAGATGACCCCTATTGATTTCCAGGTCACTAGGTCAAAGGTCAAGGTAACAGTGACCTGAAACAGTAAAATGGTTTCAGGATGATAACTCAAGAATGCTTACGCCAAGGATCATAAAACTTCATAGGTACATTGATCATGACTGGCAGATGACCCCTATTGTTTTTTGGTATGTGAGTCTTCCTACATGACTTAAAGATGAAGTGTGAAATTCATTATGTTTGATTTATTTTTGGCAAATTAATGGGCTTTGGACTCAGACATTTTCTCTATAATAACTCTTTTCTGGAGTTTTTTTACGCAATGCTTTCAGATATTAACCTTATTTTTGGTATTTGAGTCTAATTTATGACTTATTAAGATGCGCAGTAGGGGGCATTGCGTTTCTCAAATGCTCTTGTTCAAAACTGCACCCGCAGCTGAGCGCTGGCACCAGCTATTTTGTGCTCTTGTTATTAACTTAAACATGGAGGCGTACTTAAATTATGGAGGGATTATCACTTGGGATTTTCTGATGGGAAAATTGTAGATGTTATGTTTAAAATGAAATTACCTGCAAGAATATCATGTTCGTATGTTCCCTGTCTGCAGGACTGGACGTCCAGGTGTTGAAGTGCGAGTGAGGCCCAGCATAGCAGACCAGCCATCTGATCTGGTATCACAACCCAGGACCAGGGCCAACATGTTTGGAGCAGCCGGCAAAGCTACAACAGTGACTAATGTAAGATTGCCTTTAACAAATGCATCATATTGTTATTGATGTGCTTTTCATCTTACATTTTAAATGCAATGTTTGTATTCTCCCATGGAAATGTATGTCATGAAAATACCAAAGTTTTCTTTTCTGTCTTACAGATTCTTTTTTGCTACAAACTATCAGACTGTCACCATATTGTTTTACTTTGGTTTGTTTCAGAGGAAAAGAAGTGATCAGTTATAGCTGGTGTTGTCAAGACAATCTACTGTGTTTCTGTGATAACTCTTCTGTGATTGCCAGTTTTGCTCTGCTGTACCGAATGAGTTTAGATTGCATGTGTGTATCTCTGTTGCCTCATACTCCACCATGAAATGTAACATGTGTTCAAAGAAAGTACACTTCTTGGTGAAATCTGCAACCAGCTCAGAGGAAAAATAATCGAAGAAGATATTATGTGATGCATATCATTCAGCTCATTATCTCTGTTTATTAAAAGGAGATACCGTTGCTTGTTGAATGAAATATTTTTAAAATGGTTGAAGAAAGTTACCAAATGATTTTTGTATATTTATGGAAGGAACTCGGTTACAATTCAAATCAATGTTTCTTTTTTATTCCTTAATTTGAAGGAATTTTAAAATTACTTAAATGTCTCAAAGGTGATATAAACACCTTGTTTTGAGTTATACAATTACATCTTTTAGAGGAGATAGGAAATAACTTTTAATATAAAGAAATCACTTTGATAGAAAGAATGTGTGAAGCAATATTCTTATATTTTCTTTAAGAAGAATTCTCCTACAGTTGATCATGATATCTTTGAGTTAGCTGTGTTTTCAACTGTTGGAAGTTTAAGATGTATGTAAAAGTATGTAAAGAGGGATAAGATAACTTCTGATTTAGAATTCACACGGGAATTCATTTCATTCAGAAAAGCACAATATTTCAGTTTGTTGTGTTTGATGATGCAAATTTGTGGGCAGAAATTTGATGACTGACATGACATGTTTTTTACACCTCACGTGAGCATAATGATGGTTATTTGTTAGCTTTTGTGATCAACTTTTGTATGTTGTCAATTGTCAACATTAACAATGTAAAAAGGGAAATTAATTGTCATGAAAACTTGCTCAGAACATTTGTACTCAAGATATGTTTACTGAGTTTGAAAATGGTCTGTTGAAAATCATGGGTGCCAGTTTTCTATATCAAGCTATAGTAAAATTGTGTTAACTCCCCAAAGTAATATTTGTGTCCAATCTCCTTGAAAGATGCCTTAGAACAGTTGTGGTAGGACTAAGGTAGTCCTGCAGCGCCCAGCGTTGTGTGTTGTCAACAATTTGCTTCAAACAACATCTTCTTAACTGTTTGGAGGAATTTACAAAGCTTAACAGGAATAGATCTTGGGTGACCCTCTATCAAAGTTGTTTAAATTGCTCTGCAGCCAATTGTATAAACAGTGGTTTAAATTTACTGTGGTAATTTGATTACCGCAGTAATTTGCATGGTTAGGTTACCGCCGTTTATTTTCATTTGTATAAACGATGGTTACTGCGCGGTTACCTAACCATTGAAATTTGTCAACTTACCGCAGTAAAATTACCAACAATGCAATACCGGTACTTAACATGATGTCATTTTCGCGCAAATTGTAAATTTGACAGCCGACGCTTTTGCAAAATGGAAAATGTCAACAAAAGAGCGAAAGCTTTTAACGAGCGCGAAATCGAAGTAATGACAGATTACATGAAATTGAATATTCACAAGCTTAGAATGAATCATGGCTCGGGCGGTCCGGGCATGGTTGCTCGAGTCTGTGAGATCTGGGACGAACTTTTAGCTGGTGTAAACGCATGCGGAAACGGACCGAGGACACTACAACAAATCAAGGAAAAGTGGAGGAACATGGTAAATATAGAATAAGTATTTCTTTTATTAGAAATTTACATAAAATATACACCATTTCCAATTATGCGAGTGAAATTGATTTAACGTACGACAAAATTAAGCGAGCACTAAGGGATATTTCGAACGGTGGTGGGCTCAAACCCTCGACTGCCGTAGTAACGACACGTTTTTTTTTTCATTTGAGCTAACATCTCACACACGGGTGGCGCAAGCTACAATTCATAGATTTCTAATTCTAAATAATGAAATATGAACTACGTCAGTACGTGTTTTGGATAAGATTCCATGGATTTAAAAATTAATGCAGTTTTTCCTGGACATCAATAATACAAATTGGCTTACCGTCTCTGTCACAAGTTGCCTGTACGTTGATCGAGTGATAGTGTTTCCTGTTGACGTACGCTGCTTCGTCGGGCTGCCCGGGTGATAGAAGACGGATGTGGGTTCCGTCTATACAACCAATGACAGAAGGGAATCCCCAAACCCGGAAGAAGTCATTAGTCGCTCGGCGTCGGTCTTCGTCGCTGGTTGGAAATTTAATGAAACGGTCCTTCAGTCCGAAAATAGCGTCAACGACAGCGGTGATAACCCGAGAAACAGTAGCTATGTCAACGCCGAAGGTGTCACCGATAACCTGAAGAAAATTCCCAGTAGCCAAGAATCGAAGAGTTATAAGTATCTGCTGCCGTGTTGACAGAGACCTGTTTTGTCGCGTCTGTCGTCGTAAAATAGGGTCCGAGACGTCGACAAGTCGGTCAAGGCTCTGGGCAGAAAACCTATACCTTCGGCACAGTTCGTCGTCATCAAGTCCATTCGTTTGTAAGTCAATTCGTCGAAATCGTCGCTGTCGTCTGTGTCTAAAAAAAAGTACGTCCGCCATGTTGGTCAGTAGTCCGTGTGGTAACCAGCGTCTAACCAGCTCATAGAGGTGGGTTACAAATCACCGCGGTAATAGAGCGGTTACTGGCAACGTCGTTTTTTATACAAACCGCCGAGACGCGGTAACCACAGCGGTTACTGCGATATTTCGGTTACCTTGTGGTTAAATTGTTTATACAATCGGCTGCTGGTGTGCTGCATATGAAATTCAGCTGAGCTAAACATCAACTTTAAAAAAGGAAATTAAAAAAAAATCTTCTACTTTGAAAATGCAAGGCTCAGAGGTTTCATATTTGGTGTGTTTGTCTTGTCGTACTCTATGAATATTGTTCTAATTATGTACCTGGGGTCAAAACTTGCCATGTCCCAGGGGTCACATGATTAATACTTATATATAAAATAGCTTTATATATCTTTTTCTCTGAGATGCTTCATATTTGGTGTGTAACATTGTCTAGTGCTCCTCTAAAAACATTTTCAAATAATGCATATGGGGTCAGAAATGAACACGCCCCAAGGGCCATATGATTTATGTAGACTTATGTATTAAATATTGACAAATCGTCTTTTCAAAAACTGCAATGCTCAAAGATTTATCTTGGTATGTTTAGCATCATCTAGTGATCCTCTACACAAATTATTCAAATCATGGTCCTAAGATCAAAACTGGCCTTGCCTCGTGGGGTACAAGAGTTAAATAGACTTAATAAGTTATAACTTTAAATAAAATCTCATTTTATTTATAGAACTTAATATTTGCTGTGTAAAATTGTGTACTGTTTATGGCCCTAAGGTCAAAACTTGCCTTATACCTAGGTGGAATTCTGCAACCTAGTTTATGTGTCAATTCAGAATATGCACACTGAAGTTATTGCCAGCAAGAACCAATATGATATTTTACAAACCATCATGTAATAGTGTACATACCTGTAATTTATGCCTGATGCAAATACCTTTAATCACTGTGCCTTGTATCTGTGATGAACAAGTCTAACATGTGATATGCTTTTTAAGATTATCTTTTTCATGTTGCATGATTACCTGAGTCCTGATGCTTTAAGTGAATATCCACAATTGGTAAAACATGTAAACTGTATGGATAGTGCATTTTCAAACATTTTTAAAATTGTTAAAAGTATACATTTTTACTGTTTTCAGTTGTTGCACTTTAATTATCTACTATTACTATTAATCTGAGTATCTGGTGGTAGTTTTGTCTATATAACCAACAAAATTTGGTATTTGTATCATTATTGTATGTTGTTGTTATTACTTAAAGTAAAATGCATTTAAAACGAGAAACACAATGCGTTCTTTTAACTTGAATATGATCACTGAACATCATTATCATATTTCAGGTCCCAGCTGGCACTTGATTTGCGACAGATGTAACTATTTACTAAGTAGGTGCTTGCTTTTATTATTCACTGGTAAAAAATGATTTTTATAAGACATCATAAAAAAAGAGGGGAAACCCAAAATCAATGGTCAATCAAGAGTATCATCTTTACCAGTCTAGAAGAAAACGACATTGAAAATAAACGCCAATTCAATCTAAAGCAGCCAGTGTCAAACTGGAATGCCCTGTACATGTTCTGAAACTGATGCAATGTTTGAAGAGGAGAGTGGAGAAGGCAACGACTCTTACTCTTTAGGCCTTCAGAGCAGTCCAGACTAATCTTACCAGAAACTTCCAAGATGCCGGTCAGATTTATCAAAGAAAACCAAGCAGTTCTTCCTGGAGTGACAGATGTGCCAGATGGAGGTTGCACCGGCAGCACTTCCGATAGGTTGATAAAGATTTTAAGTCGGCAAGCAATCTGTCAAGCGAACGTGGTGTCACCACTCAGAGCAACACCTCCCTGAATGCAAACTGAAGGTACAGACGACTAAAGGAAACAGAGCATCATTGATAGAAGCAAAAATCTTACGAGGCACACAATTGCACCATTGGCACAAAATGCCTGGTGGCTCAGAGTTAATATCTGAGGGCCATGCTTCGCCAGGACTGGCACAACGAGCAATACTAGGAATTGCACCATGAAGAGGGCGGACCAAGACTTGAGACGTCAAAATCATTGTGCAAGTCACGCTCCAAGCGGCAGAGCACGAGGAACCAAAGCACCGATTCAGGAAAGCATAGCAGATGACATGAATTGCTTTCCAAAAACATTTCCGTGCCAAGAGAGGGAGTATTGAAATACAACAGAGTGGGCGATAAAAACATAAAGCTGCCTTCTACAAAATAAATCTCAATCAATACTTTGGACCGTATCGAAAATCGTTTCAAGGACAGATTTTGATCCCATGATATCGTGAATTCTGGTGAATCTTTATTTTACTGAATAAATAACACAAAATAGTTTTATTACACTCGCAAATGAGCAATGACAGACTGAATAAATAACACAAATACTACTTGTTTGATTACACTCGCAATAGTTCAATTACACAGACACTAAATTATATTGTGCCATTCTACTATACTTCCATCGACTGTTCCTTGTTGGTAATATTTTGTTTACAAAAATAACAAAAAATGCATTTTCAAATTTTTCTCAGCCAGGAGAATGTTGTGATTTTGACAGGGCATCGACAACAGCGCAAATGTTTACATTCTGCAGACTTCATCATAATTTGTATTGTGTTTTTAGCTCACCTGAGCACAATGTGCTCATGGTGAGCTTTTGTGATCGCCTTTTGTCCGTCAATCTGCATCAACATTTGCCTTGTTAACACTCTAGAGGCCACATTTATTGTCCAATCTTCATGAAATTTGGTCAGAAGATTCATCCCCCAATAATGTCTTGGACGAGTTTGAAAATTATCCCAGTTGCTTTAAAACCATGGCAGGGTATTTTTCCTTATATGGCTTTAGTAAAACCTTGTGAACACTATAGAGGCCACATTTATTTCCGATATTCATGAAACTTGGTCAGAAAATGTGTCCCAATTATATCTTGGACGAGTTAGAAAATGGTTTCGGTTGATTTAAATATATTACCACAAAGGGGGCGTGGCATTTTTCCCTACATGTATAGCTATAGTAAACCTTGTTAACACTCTGGAGGCCCCATTTATTGTCCGATCATCATGAAACTTGGTCAGAAGATTTTTCCCAATGATATCTTGGACAAGTTCAAAAATGGTTCTGGTTGATTGAAAAACATGGCCACCAGGGGACAGGGCATTTTTTCTTATATGCTGCCTATGGCTTTCGTAAAACATTGTTAACACTCTAGGGGCCACATTTATTGTCCGATCTTCATGAAACTTGGTCAGAAGATTTATTCAAATGATATTTTGGATGAGTTCAAAAATGGTTCCGGTTGGCTGAAAAACATGGCCATCAGGGGGCGTGTCATTTTTCCTTATATGGCTATAGTAAAACACTATATAGAGGCCACATTTATTGTCTGATCTTCATGAATTTGGTCAGAAGATTTGTCCCAATTATATCTTGGACAAATTAAAAAACTGTTCCAGGTGGTTGAAAAACATGGCCACCAGGGGGCGGGGGAATTTTCCTTATATGGCTATTGTAAAAACTTGTTAACACTCTTAAAAGTTACATTTATTTTCCAATCTTCATGAAACTTGGTCAGAACATTTGTTGTAATGATACCTTGGATGTGTACGAAAATGGTTCCTGTCTGTTGAAAAACGTGGCTGCCAGGGTGTTCACTATTCATGAAAGTAGGTAAGAACATATGTTCTTATGACATCTTTGGCTGCACAGGTCAGTTCCTTTGAATCTCAGGCGAGCGACTTTGGGACTTTTAGGCCCTCTTGTTTTATTATTGTCAGTTGTTCATTTGAAACGTTAGTAAAAGGACTAACCTGTATTGTGCTTCTCATTACTTTAACAACCAAACTACAATTATATTGCAATATCTGACACACAATGATAATTTCAAGTTCAAATCGGTGCTAAAAAATCTAGGTCAATAAATCAAATTAAAATAAATGCTTGTGGACACTTTAGAATTGTAACAATGTAGAGGTCTGAACTAGGATAATCCTCATGAGATTAGATTGACTAGTGGCACTTTGTAATAAGACAATACAATCAAGCGCAGATGACTGTAAATTATAGACATTTTTTAAACGCACTGCACACAATTTCATTAACTAATATCACTAAAAAGATTGACTTCAAGAAATGATATTATAAAGATAGATGGGATCACCACAATGCATTCACCATTAAGACCACAATTTCAATTGTGGTGCCAATGGTGATAGCTGAAACATTGCATCACCATGTTACCTAGACACATCAGAGATATGTAATTAATTCATTAGAACTCAGCAAACACAAAATACATTAGTGGTTTATGCTTTACATAAACATTTCAGAGTTATGGCATTTATTCTCTGGGATTGATTTACCAGGGTACCAGCACTGAGATTCATTCACTGTGATTTCAGCATTAGGATTGATTCACTAGCATATTAGCACTTGGATTGATTCACTTGGATATAAGAACTAATAACAATTCACTGGGATATCATCACATGGATTGATTCTCTGGAATTATCAGCAATAGGATTAAATCACTTGGGAATCACCGCACCACACACATATTATTGATTCACCAGGATATCAGCACTGGGATTGATTCATCGGCATATCAGGTCTGGAATTGATTCCCTGGGAATATCAGCAATGGAATTAATTCAGTGAATTAGTAGCACAGGGAATGATCCACTGGGATATCATCTATGGGATTTATTCACTGGAATTACAGCCTTGAGATTTATTCACTGGGACATCAGCACTGGCATTGATTCATTGGGATATCAGCTCTGGTATTAATTCACTGGGATTTCAGCACTGGCATTGATTCTTGGGATACAAATGCATCAGTTCTGGGATTGATTAACTGGGATAAGAGTCATGGGGTATATTAATTTGGGATCAGCACTGGGATTGATCCACCGATATATCAGCTCTGTGATTCATTCAATAGGACACTAGGATTGATTCATTGGGATATCAGCTCTGGGATTTCAGCACTGGTATTAATTCATCGGGGTATCAGCTCTGGGATTGACTCACTGGGATATCAGCTCTGGGATCAATTCATTAGAACCAGCTCTTTGATTGATTCACCTGGATATCAGCCTTGTTATTGATTCACTAGGATATCAGCTCTGGGATTTTGTCACAAAGATATCAGCAATGGTATTCATTCACTCGTACATCAGCACACTGATTATCTAACTGGGATTTTATTACTGGGATTGATTTATGGGAAAGCAGCACTGGAATTGATTCAACAGGGTATCAGCACTGGGATCAATGCACTATGATATGAACACTGGGATTGATTCACCAGAATGTCATAAGTAGGATTGATTCAGTCAGATATCAGCACTGTTTTTGTTTTACAGGGATTTCAATACTAGGATTTATCCAAAAGAGTGTAATTACTTGGGTCCATAAATTGGGACATAAGCACTTGGATTTCATCACTTGGACATCATCAGACCATTTGATTCACAGTGATATCAGCACAAGGATTGATTCACTAGGATTTCAGCACTGGGATTGATTCACTGGGATATAAATACTGGGATTGATTCATTGTGATTTAAGCACTACGATTGATTTAGATATCAGCACAGGCATTGATTCACTATGATATTAGTACAAGGATTGATCCACTGTGATATATGCAATAGGATTGATTAACAAGGATATCAACACTTGGATTGATTCACCGGGATATCAGCACTAGGATTAATTCACAAGGATATCATCTCTGGGATTGCTTCACTGGGATTTCAGAGAGGTATTAATTAATTGGGTATATGCTCTCAGATTGATTTACTGTGATATCAGCACTGGGATTTCAGCACTGGTTTTAATTTATTGGGACATCAGCTCAGGGATTGATTCACTGTGATATCAGCACTAGGATCGATTCATAGGGATCAGCACTGGGATTGATTCACTTGGATATCAGCCTTCTTATTTATTCCCTAGGATATCAGCTCTGGGATTGATTCTCAAGGATATCAGCACTGGTATTCTCACCGGTACATCGGCACACTGATTGATTCACTGGGATTTTAACACTGGGACTGATTCTCTAGGATATCAGCAATGAAATTGATTCAACAAGATATCAGAACTGGGATCGATGCACTATGATATGAGAAAATTGATTGATTCACCAGGGTGTCATAAGTAGGATTGATTTTGTCAGATATCAACACTGGCTTTGATTTACAGGGTTTTCAACACTAGGAATTATCCACAGGAGTGTAATTTCTTGGATCAATTAATTGGGATATAAGTACTTGGATTTAATCACTGGGACATCATCACACCCATTGATTCACTGGGATCTCAGCACTAGGATTAACAAGTATATCAGCACTCGGATTGATTCACCGGGACATAAGAACTGGGAGTGATTCACTGGGATATCAGCACTAGGATTGATTCACAAAAATATCAGCACTTGGGTTGACTCACTGGGATATCAGCACTGGGATTGATTCACTGGGATATCAGCACTCGATTGACTCACTGGGACATAAGCACTGGGATTCATTCACCAGGGTGTCATAACTAGACTTGATTAAGTGAGATATCCCCAGTAGGATTGATTCACTGGGATATCAGAAATGGGATATCAGAATGCTTTTGGATTTGGCATGCAATAAATAACAGATAACATCAAACTCAATGCACTTATTCACTGATGTATTGATCATAGCTAATACAATGAAATAAGTGGTAAAGTAAAAGGTTTTGTAAACTATAAATAGAAGTAACATACATCAGGTGTGATTTGTACATTTGTGCAAGTGTACAAAGTGTGTACCCAGTTCTGAATCAAACTGAAATCAGTCAACATTAAACACAAGACAAGATCGAGTTACATGTAAAATAACAGCACGTTTTTTTAATTATGTTATTTATATATAAAAATTAAAATTTTGATTTTGGCTGAATTTGTTCAGGAAAGCATGTCTATGAACCGGACAAACTTTACTAAATACAAAACAATTAGCATGACATGTAAGTAAAATACGATTAATAAACATAATTTTGCACATGACCCTTAAAAATGTTATCATCCTATACAAATATACATATGGTTTTATAAACATGTATCAATACCAAAATAGTTTTTTTACTAAGCAAAACATTTGGTGTACAACAAGAACAAAAAGTGGTATATTTGATCTGTATTAAACTGTTAAATGCCACGCGATGCATGTTTGTAACAAACTGGTATTAAAAAGAATAAAATATTGTTATTAACAAGCAAATTCGTTGAATTTATATCCCCCGCCAATATGCTTCTGGACACAAAAGTGTTATATTTGACACTCAAAAAAGCATTTTTTAAAGATACAAACGGCCATAACTCCGTTATTAACAGATGGTGTACAATGCCATTTGGCATGAATCATCCTCTGATCCATATATATACTCAATGAAATCCGCCAAAGCACTTAAAAGATATAGCTACGGACACACACAAAAAGCATTTTTTCAAGATAGAAAGGGCCATAACTCTGTTATTAACAGATGGTGTACAATGCCAATTTGGCGTGCATCATCCTCTATCTATATATATATACTGATACCAAGTTTCAATGAAATCAGCCGAAGCACTTCCAAGATATGACTCCGGACAGACGGAAAGATGGACGGACGGACAATGCCAAAACAATATCCCTCCGCCATAGGCGGAGGGATAAATACATCAAACTTTGAACTTAGTTGCATTCTCCCATTATGAACCTCTATGCACACTGGGAGTTTCAGAAGTAGCTTATATTTCTTTTAAATAATAGCAGCATGCAGAGTTTGGATTTCAATAATTTCTGTTTCTATAACAACCACAATTGTAATCTGATACAAATTAAATAACATGCATATTCCCCATATACAGAGTTTCCTCCATTCAGCTTACGTACTTTGTGAGTTTTTGTAGGATCCAGTTGAAGTTAGACAAACAAACAGACAGACAAACCCCTGCACACACAGAAGGAATGGTGCATCCCATTTCTGTATCCCGAAGCCTATGGGCGGAGAATAGCAAGGTCTCAACTTTGTGGCAGGCTAATTAAAATATAATTGTGTCTTGAATGGTTTTGGTCTGGAGAAGAATCTATAGCTCTGAACATGAACATTTTAAAACAGCATGTAATTTACCAGTATACAATATTATATTTTTACATTTAAGAATTACAAATATAAAAGATCTATCATAACGACATAGATTTCTTTTGAAATTCATCTTAAAAATGTCTTTGTTAACAATAATTCCAACACAGAACTATGTATACATGAATACATATATTTAAATCTAAGATAAATTTATGGGGATACTGGAGCCATCCAGTTAGCCTGTGCGTTTATATTTTGTCAATATAACCATTCTGATCAAGTTTCCATCAAGAGTCATCTATCTGATTTCTGGAGTGGCAAGAGGATTTTCTTAATATTTCAACTGGTGACCTGGTTTTTGGAGGCATTTTTAGACCAAGTGTCATCAAGATGCAGTCATATATGTGGCACCTAAATTTGAAAAAAGATTTGACCCAGTGTTTTGGTGCATGTGAATGAGATTTAAGCAATTCATATTTATTGTCGAGGAAAACAATGTGACCAAGTTTCATCAAGACTGGATAAAAATGGTGCCTCTAGAGCAGAAACAGGCTCAACAACATAGACTGACCACAATAGCTCACCATGAACACTTTGCTACTCATGTGAGAAAAATATCAACAATTGTTTGTAGCAAATAGTACTTGTGATATATTATAAATACATTTTGTAGTGACACAAACAGTGCCTTTTACTAAGCAACACCACTACATGTAGCAGAAGCACATTTACATCAAAGATATCATGTATCAATTTGTAATAAGCACTTCATTGTTTATACACACATTATTGAAATAATCAAACATACTGTAGAAAAATTTACAGGTATGGAAAAATGCAAAATGGATCAGATTCTTTTTGAGATTGTAAATACAAAAGGGCTTTGATCGACCCTAAGCACTCACCTGAGCTCATGGTACACAAATCGTTGAGGACTTGACCTGATGAACTAGTTTGAGGACTTGACCTGGTGAACTAGTTTGAGGACTTGACCTGGTGAACTAGTTTTTGACCCCATGTGACCAAGATTCAAACTTAGCATATCTTATGTCAATATAACCATTCTGATCAAAGTCATACAAGTGTTTTCAACCATTCTGATCAGAGTCATACAAGTGTTTTCAAGAGTGGTAACAAGGTTTTCCTTAGATTTTACAATGAGTCCTGGTCTTTGGACACGTAAGACCCAGATGGAAGCTGGGCCTAGATATTGTGCAGATACAGATTTTGACCAAGTTTCATCTAAGAGCGCTGGACATACAATGACCACTTTAGCTCATTATGAGCACTTTGTGCTTAAGTGAGCTAAAAACAAGCGGTGATAATTATGATAAATTATACATGTTACACAGGTTATTCATCGTTTATGACAACATTATACAAGAGCACCGCCTTGCGGGTGCAGACCGCTCATCTATTTTTCTTTTTAAAGGTGTAGGGACCTATCTAAATTTCAATCACAAAGGAGGGAGGGGTGGAGTGGAGCGGGGTGTATAGTGTGGGGGTGTGGTCATTTATTACATTATCTTTCATAAATGAAAAAAAAAGCGATGTGTTCGTAAGAAACACAATACCCCCTATTGCGCCACTTTGAATTTTTTTATATTTTTTTTTTACCTTTGACCTTGAAGGATGACCTTGACCTTGAACTTCCACCACTCAAAATGTGCAGTTTAATGAGAACGCCGCTTTGAAATATTTATTTTTTTACCTTTGACCTTAAAGGATGACCTTGACCTTGAAGGATGACTTTGAACTTGAACTTCCACCACTCAAAATGTGCAGCTTCATGATAACGCCGCTTTGATTTTTTTTATTTTTTTACCCCTGACCTTGAAGGATGACCTTGAACTTCCACCACTCAAAATGTGCAGCTTCATGAGAACGCCGCTTTGAAATTATTTTTTTGTTTGACCTTTGACCTTGAAGGATGACCTTGACCTTGAACTTCCACCACTCAAAATGTGCAGCTTCATGCGAACGCCGCTTTGAATTAAAAAAAATAAAAAATTACCTTAAAGGATGACCTTGACCTTGAATTTCCACCACTCAAAATATGCAGCTTCATGAGATACACATGCATGCCAAATATCAAGTTGCTATCTTCAATATTAAAAAAATTATGGCCAATGTTAAAGTTTTCGGACGGACAGACCCCATATATTTGACATTTGACCTTGAAGGATGACCTTGACCTTTCACCACTCAAAATGTGCAGCTCCATGAGATACACATGCATGCCAAATATCAAGTTGCTATCTTCAATTGTGAAAAAGTTATGGCCAATGTAAAAGTTTTTTTCGGACGGACGGACAGACTGACTGACATACTGACAGACAGTTTAACTGCTATATGCCACCCTACCGGGGGCATAAAAATTAATTTTTTTGGGGTGTGGTGTGGGGTGGGGGTGGGGGTATAGTGTGAGGGGGTGGTGGTCATTTATGAGGTGATCTTTAAAAAAAAAAATGGGGGGGGGGATTGAGGAGGGGATTCGGGGGGGGGGGGGGGGGGGGGTTTGGGTGGAGTCTATTGTGGTTTGTCAGCTAAGAGTTGTTTTGTCAAAGTATCAATCAAATCTAATCATAAATAAAGAAGTTATGGCAATTTTAGCAAAATTTAATAATTTTACCTTGAGAGTGAAGGTCATTCAAAGTTCAAGGTAAAATTCAACTTGCCAGGTACAGTAACCTCATGATAGCATGAAAGTATTTGAAGTTTGAAAGCAATAGCCTTGATGCTTTAGAAGTAAAGTGGATCTAAACACAAAATGTAACCATATATTCAAAGTTACTAAGTCAAAAAAGGGCCATAATTCCGTAAAAATGACAACCAGAGTTATGCAACTTGTCCTTTACTGTCCCCTTATGATAGTGTGCGAGTGTTCCAAGTATGAAAGCAATATCTATGATACTTTAGGGGTAAAGTGGACCAAAACACAAAACTTAACCAAATTTTCAAGTATAAAGGGTCCATAATTCCGTCAAAATGCAAGTCAGAGTTACATAACCTTGCCTGCACAGTCCCCTTACGATAGTTAGTAAGTGTTGCATGTATGAAAGCAATAGCTTTGATACTTTAGGAAAAAAGTGGACCTAAACACAAAACTTAACCAAATTTTCATATTTCTAAGTATAAAAAGGGCACATAATTCTGTCAAAATGCCAGTCAGAGTTACATTACTTTGCCTGCACAGTCCCCTTATGATAGTTAGTAAGTGTTGCAAGTATGAAAGCAATAGCTTTGATACTAAGGGAATACAATAGACCTAAACACAAAACTTAACCAAAATTTTCAATTTTCAAAGTATAAAAAGGGCACATAATTCTGTCAAAATGCAAGCCAGAGTTATCTAACTTTGCCTGCCCAGTCCCCTCATGATAGTAAGTAAGTGTACCAAGTTTGAATGCAATAACATTAATACTTTATGAGAAAAATGGATCTAAATGCAAAACTTAACCGGACGCCGACGCCAAGGTGATGACAATAGCTCATAATTTAAAAAAAAAAATAGATGAGCTAAAAATGCATATCAATTCAATGCCAGAATAGTTTACATAGTTTCAGCATGTATTTCTTAATTTAGGTTTTATTTTCAGAAAGGTAATATGCACAACACATAATTTTCAGCCAGGGCTTTCATTAACTATTTAAACCTGGGGGTTGGAGCTTACTAGCGTCTGCTGCAGTTTTGCTACGAATTTTGGGAAGTTTTTTTATCTTTATGTGTCCCAAACAGTACATTTTGGGGAAGCTTTGATACTACCATTACTGGAACTATGTAAGAATGATGACAAATGCATGCAATAATCAGTTGAAATTTGTGTAGATGTAACTGGGTGAGCTTATATCTTAGTTAATATTACTATCTGTGTGTAAACAAGCATTGAACAACTTGCATTATCCTTAATCCACATTTTCCATTAGATTGCATGTGAACCAAAGACAGAATGTAAAAGACCTAGGCTATCTGCTCAGTTGAGTGGTGCGGACATTTATAACATATCATTAGTACAAGATAAACCTTCAACATGCCTTCACAGTAACACAGTCTAGCCTTGTCTTTATACACAAGCTTAGTACTCATGCACAGATTTTGTTCCTGAGATTTAATACCTTATTATGCTCTAAAATGCTATATGTTCCAATAAGGTCTGCCATACTCAGTAATCAAATAACAAAGTAAACATTCCTATATTACTATCAGAACATGTGCCTGGAGACTTTACATACACATAAACAGAAATTGTTCATAGTGCTTTTCACATTCATAGTAATGCTGCCATACCAATGTATGATTTGATGGTCACTAAAACATTGTTTATCTAAATGTACAATATCACTCTTAACAACAAATAAATTAAGATCAACATCAATCTACATGTTCACAATCATAATTTATTCAAACTTTAAAATTAATCACTAGTTGTTATGCAAAACACATATTTACCCTTAACTGCATATAAATGCAGTTTGCGTACACAGTAAAACACAAATAAAGCTTAAAATTTCCGATTTGTTACGCTAACAGCCATCATTATCATTTGTAATTGCTTCTGCAATTATGTTAGTAAAGATATAACTGCACTTAAAAATGAAACTGACAAAAAGGTCATAAAGTCAAAGGGAAAACGTCCAAGTAAAATACCTGTATCTATCCCATGGTAGCATAGAACACTTCATAGACAATCTTATTTAACTCTTTCAGTGCGGGAACCGAATTTTGAAGGCCTTTGCAAACAGTTTGGATCCAGATGAGACGCCACAGAACGTGGCGTCTCATCGGGATCCAAACTGTTTGCTATTCTGATAGTATTCTTTGAAAAAAATCGAAGAATATGCTAATTTTAGATATTCAGCAGACGACATTTTAGCAGAAGACAAATTTCCCAGCATGCAAAGGTTAATGACAGGGTTGCAGTGGGTGGTAAACTTACATATGAGCCTTGTTTTCTAAGTCTGGGGCTTATATAATCACATGAAGAACACATACTGAGATCACCTTTGTAATTTGTGCTCAGCCAGTGAACTCAATTAACATAAATTTTCTTTGCGATAAAAATCCCCAAAGTAACCCTCATGGCAAAAGTACATGGAAACTAGAAACAATAACTACCACAAATACATATTTTATCATGAACTCCAAAACTTAAATAAAAAACATTTCAAATTGATAATTAAAAATGATTTATTTTGAGTTATTTGAGACAATATTGTTTATAGGTATGTATATATTTATAAACTAAAATTATTTAAGTTATAAAATAATAAAAATAGCACAATATCTATTTGTCACACTTTTTATTTACTTTACTAATGTTCAATTCAAATTCACTCTTTTTAATAACTTCTAAACATTAACACAAGTGAACTAATGCCTAGCCAAGACTGGGCCCCTGTTAGTTGTACCGCTTATTCTAAGGCTGGTGATGTGCAACCACCACACGCTGGGCTCCTGGCTTCACAACGGGGTCATTGGGCTGCCCGAGGTCGGCTGGGTTCTTTTTCAGCAGCTCCTCCTCTCGCTGCTTCCAGAAGGCTACGTTTTGCTGGATGTGCAGCGTGTTGTCGGCCACCTTGGAGTTGGGGCTCCCGTAATTGGGGGGGTTTGCCTCTGGGTCATAGCCCAGGGTGCGCAGCATTGGGGCAATGTTGACCATGTCCTTCACCACGTCGTCTGGAATGTTGCCCACCCACTTAGTTAGGGCCTCGAGATTTACTGGCTTGATTATCTGGTCCGAAGACTTCTCTGTTCTGGAAACAGGCAACAAGAAATTGGGAACACTTATCAACCTGTTTAGAACACATGCCTATGAATTACCAACATGGATCAAAGAGGAGCCTGAGCTAGTAAAAATGAACTTTACTATCATATTGAATTCATCTGTCTAGAATTTTGGAAACAAAAATTGATATACATGTATTCTTGTTTGCAGACTTTTATCAATTTTTATGTCTCTTACTTTTTATGTTGACATACATGGCATTGCAAGGATGTTAATGCAATAAATAGAAGATAAGAATTAGTTTTGGTAATTTCTGATTAGTTTGTAATACTTATCCACCATAAATCATCGAGGGAAGAGGGGGTAACTTTGGAGTCACTTGCAGGAGGTGTCTCATTTAACATATGCCAATTATCTGGTCTATTGTTATAAGTGAAAGCAGACTGGCCCTTTTTTGCGTTCCAATAAACTAGTACCGTACATTGTAATGGTTAGCAGCTTAGTGGAACTGAATGACCGTTCACGAGTCTTTGAAGCAACCACGAAAACCCCAAATTAGTCTCATTAAATTACTATCATGGCCACACTGACGACAATCTTACTGAAATAAGCGCAAACTAGAGAAGGTTTGAATAATATGGGTTTATATTATTGAAATAATTAAAACTGCAGAAACTATATCAGGAGTTGATCACACATAGTCATCTTCTAATAGCATTTATTATCTTTGATCGGCCATGTGTTGGCTGCCAACCTGCAAAATCACTGAAAACACTACACACAATGGGTAATGAAGTTGTTAACAAATACTGATAATCCTTGCTAGTCTACCAATACGGAGTCAACCCTATGATACAGCTTGAATGCCTTTGCATTTTACTGGAAATGTCTAGTGCCAGTTAAGTACTTAGTATAATGTACTCCCTTAGTGTATATATAATAACCGCATTTATCTAGATTCTGAAACAGATGCAGGATGTATGCATCGATAACGTTGGATATGAATGTCTTTCATGCCTACGGTAATTAAGTGTTTTTTTCAAATGGACATAATTATTTGTCACAAACTTAAATTCATATATCTTTCTACTGACGAAATGTAACAACAAAAGGTGCCTAGAAAATAATAATGGTGTAAGAGTAATTCATACAATAAAATGAATAAGCAGATTTAAGCAGCTTTTATTATTTGAGGGATAGACTTTCCCTTTCATAATTTGTTTAACCCGGACATAAGCATCCTTTATCAATGATATGAATACATTGATGAACAGATAACCAGGCCCTTTGTGTTTAGTGTGTACCATATTGATTCATTTCCCTTATAATCAGCCACTTAAGAACTCAATTGACTTTGCCTAAGCCAAAATTATCATAGTTTTATCACCACAAATTTATTTCAAAACATTAAATATGGGAAAGACAGTTAAGATATGAGACATTTCCTTAGATACTTGCCAATTATTGGAAAGAACTTCTGCAACCCTCAAATGTTTCTTACAAGGTTAACACTATTTGTGTGTCAGCTTGTCAGCTAATGATAAATACCATGCAGCAAAGAAAAAATGCAATTAGTCATTTCTCAGTAAGCTGAAACAAGAGATCATAGATTTTAAAGTATGCCCCCTATAAGGGACCAGATATGCCTTAAATGTATTTTAAGCTTTAAATCTTGTCCTTTATTTGAATACTAAACACTAACATTAATCTAATAGTACTGTTAGAAAAGGACTAAGTGCACAATTATTGGTCATGCCTTAAGTTTATCACTTTTTTTTCAATATTTTTTCTTATCAAAATAATATTTAGCTGAAAATAAATGCACATTTTTTAAACAAAAATTGGCAAAATAAATTATAGAACAAATGGGTATTCAACAATTGCCATAAAGTCTCACACATATAGATGAGTTGACAGTAAATGACAAATCATGTAATTACACTCTTACAACAGATAAGACTTTTAAAGTCAAATGTTATCAATCTTCTATCAATCAACTGGGGCAATAAATATGGACTCACTCAGGTAAACAACAAATTACTGTCAGAGACCATCTGTGTTGTGAGACCCTATTTCACACTGCCAAATACCATAGCCATTACAGAACAGAAATGTATTAATTAAGACATGCACTTTGTTAGCCTTGACCATTTTATAATACACATATCAAAAGGTCATGTAATAAGTAATGTACAATGTATATAGCTTCTAGCATACTACATGATAGTGGTTGTACTTAAAAAAAATCACATTTTTACAAAATATTTATGTGACAGGGTGACAATTGCTAAAATGCTGCTAATATTTATAGAACAAATTAAACTAACATGGAAAATTGATTATCCTACGCCTACTATGTGGATTATTATGCTTGAAATAATGGTTATAAATAACACACATTTTTGCATAGATTTACCGTGGGAAATGGATTATCTAAAAAAACAGCATATGAATAATTGTGCTTATAATAATAAACAGCAAACATGTTTTCAAAATTATTTTAGTAAGGATTCACTTACTTTGATACAGAGACACCTCCAGGTTTATCAATAAAATCTTCATGGTGTAGAACAGACTCGTTCCATGGAATGTCAAGGAACTTGGTGATCCTGCGCATCCAGAGCTCTGGCTGCAGGACAAGCTGCTCATAGTAAACAGGCATGCAGTTGGCCGCCCCCACCTGCAGACACTGGCTGTACATCATCTCCATTGCAGTGCTCCACTTGGACAGGCACTGGCGGTAGTCATTTAGGTTGAACCCCGTAATTGTCACTTTGCGAGAAATTATTGAATGCACTGTGCCCCGACCGTCACGAATCATGAATATAAATTTAGCATTAGGAAATACCTTTTTCAAGTAAACACTGGATTTCAATGTAAATGGATCTTTGTTACACAAATATGGTGCAGCCTCTCCATGTAAAGCTATGATTTCCAACATGAAGGCAGCTAAAGCTGAGTCAATCACTTCACTAGTTATACCAGCTTCTTCCAAGCGCTTTTTCTCCAGTTCAGAGCGTTCCCAGTTGGACCGCATGCCGAGAATGCGTGGTATCACCCGGGTCTCTTCTCCGCACCGCACCTCAGGGTGGGCGTCCATCATGGCACGCATCAGAGTCGTTCCACTGCGTGGCATGCCACCTATAAATATCAGTGGCATCTCCCGATAGTACGGAATGGCACGCCGTGAGTGATCATACATAAACTTCTGGTCCTTGGGCACCATCACTGTGCTACCATGAAGACATGTGGAGTTGTGGTAAAACATGAAGTACAGAACCACAAAGACAGCTAGTGCACATAGGATTGCTTTCCTGGACATTCTTCTCATTTTCAATAATGTGGTCCCATTAACATCCTAAAAACAAACCATAATTGCTATTTTGAGCAAATACATTTGTATTCAACATAAAATTATGAACACAACGATGTGTAAAATAAGACATGCACTTGCTTGGTGAGGTTTGACAAGATATGTGAAAAAGGAAAGGTCATAATAAAAACCCCGTGTCAGTATCCAAAACAATTATTTTGATGGAATCTTGTCAGGCATTTGATAAATCTTAAAGACATGTATACTTTTAACATAGGCACCTTTTAAATTTCTGGTCAGAGGTTGTGGTTGACAGTGCCTCAAACATTTGATATTATATTGATCATATTAATCATTATTCACACATTTTTAATTTAACTAATTCATTTGTTCATTTGTTTTAATGATCAATTATTCACTTACCATTGTTAATAACCACCGACTTATTTAGGTGTATTTCCTAAGACTGAAGAATTTATAAATCCAATAACAATTGCTATTATATACAACATGCAAACTGCATATTATGCACTGTTGAAAATTTAATAATATGAATAAATTTATTCCCAAAATGCCTTATTCCAACTTCACATAGTACTGTGTTCTATATATTTAAAATTTACATTTACAGCACAAACAACATTGTTTAAGGAATAATCCAACTAAACTAGTTTACATTTTATATTGTAGATGCACACTTAACCACAGTCAATAAATGAAAGACAGTTAGTAGATGTTTGTAATTCTCTTTAAACAAGCATAAGCCTTGCAGTAGTATTGACACCATGTGTACCAGTACCAGTAATTAGATTTGTTTTAACCCACTGTTAAAACCATTTGTTACCACAGAAAAATTAACCAAAACTATTTAGAATATCAAGCAGTATTATATAATTCACAATTTTATTGATCAAGCAATAGAGATATGTTTCCAAATATTACAAAATTATCAAGCAATTGAAAGACTTTTTTAATGATTAGGGAAATGAGAAATTTAAGGATACTTTTGAAAGATCTTTTTTTAATGATTAGGTTTCCCTAATCATTAAAGAACGACTATCAAGGTTGTCAAAAAACGTAGGAAGGACTGTCCGTGTTGTCAAAATTAGTGAAGGAACGATTTTCTGTGGGAGTGATTGTCCAGATACCTTTTTAACCACATAATTTCGTATTTATGTAGGCATTTACAAGCTTGGGTGGAATGCTTAACAAGAGCACCGCATAACGGGTGCCACGCTCGGCTGTGAAAGCTTGTCAGAATTTTTTTTTTTTAAGAGGTCACAGTGACCTTGACCTTTGACCTAGTGACCCAACATGAGATATGTTTGTCAGAAACACAATGCCCCCTACTGTGCCACATTAAAATAAAATTTCTATTTATCGTTTGGCAGGTATAGAAATCATCTCCCTTTAAAGTTTTTTACTTCCCTTGAATTTTATCCAATCCAACCGGGGGTGGGGGGGGGGGGAGGGGAGGGTCTCACAGTCAATTATGACCACGTCAGACATCGCTGACAACCAAGGCCTGTGGTTTAAAAGAGATCATAGGCAGAGTTTGTTTTTTTCTTTTTCATAATTTTTTTTCTTTTTCATAATAATAGCCAGAGTTGATCATGTATCTATGGACACAAGTCCACAGGTATGTATTGAACATTAAAGAAATTATAATTATATCATTTAAAAAAAAACTTTGACAAATCAATCATTTGGGTTATAAATAATCAAAATAATAAATCTGTACAGTAACTGTGAAAAGAACTTCAATTCTTGGTAAGGAAATATATAATATGAGATTTATAATTATATAAATTACTTCCCTTGAAAATAATTGTAACAAATCTCTATTTTTAGTGGCAAATAATAAAAAGCCACTACCGTGACTGTAGATTCACCACTCAAAATGTGCAGCTCCATGAGATACACATGCATGCCAAATATATAAAGTGGCTATTTCAATATTGAATAATTTTCTCCCTTTTTAAATTACTTCTCTTAAAACTGTATTTTTTACCGTAGACTGTAAAGGATGACCTTGACCTTGACTTTTTACCACAATGTGTTCGTCAGAAACACAATGTTAAGGTTTTAGCACGACCCCTACGGCGGACGACGAGCTGGCTATGACAATAGTTCGGGTTTTCTCCAAAAACAGCCTCGCTAAAAATTATATTGCACAAACATTCAAATAGTTCAAAATCCTGTAATGCATGAAGAAGTTACAGACTTAATAAGCATTATTCTGATCATAAAAATATTTTTACCTCATTAAGCAGTTGCATTAAACTTAATATGGTTGTTATGCATGAAAATTAATGAGATGGAAATGAACACATTCACACAATTTTCATGTATTATAATGTAACAGCTGTGTATCCAGCCATTTTTATTGAGGGACATCAAACTGTACATCTTGGTTTGCCAGATCTCACCATACAATAGGGTAAAGTGATCGTGAGTAGGACAGTGTTTTCAGTTTCGAACGATTTCAGCTATATTTAGAACTGCCAGGACGGTTTCTTCAAACTGGTACCCAGCCTATTATTCCCGCTACGCATTTCAACCGTTTTTGCAGGCAAAACGGTTAAGATTGCGCCTATATGTGTAGTTGAATACAGCTACTCCAGTTCGATTGTGAGCCGGACAGTTTTGATATTGAGTCGGACAGTGAGAGATGTCAGAGTAAATGGCCATATATTATATGGTTTTATACTATTTGAAGTCAATAATGCAAAAATATTTGTTCTATTAATGCTTTTTCAATATTTGGTTTATATTGAAATGAATTAATCTAATATTAAATGATGTAAAATTACTTATATACTTACGTTATCGACCAGTGGTTGCTACACGCGCTTCTAAGCTTGGCGACCCGGGTTCGACTTCTCTCCCGGTGCATACAAGTTCGATTGGTGGTTGCCATACTAGAGCAGTGAGGTTTTGCTAAATTTATTTTCACACTATTCAAGAGTATCAGGTTAATATTGGGCAACTACATAGTTACGATGCCTTGCTTAATGCACTACGTGAGTTAGCGTGTGTGAACATGAACGTCTATGAAGCCCATCGGGTATCGAAAACAAGTTGAAGATTAAAGATTCGTGTTTTCAAGCTAAAGACAAATACAATGGACAGCATAATTTCTAATTCGTATTTATGAGTAATCCAGTTACAAAACCACTCAAACATGTGTGTACGCGACTTTTTTTCTTTTGGTGCATTACATGTCATGGCCGTGTGCCTGTTTGCTGCAGTTACCTGAGGGCTTCGCAAGGAGAACTCAGGGTTCCGAGCTTTCAACTTTATCAATATCCACAACATATCCAAAGGCCTGCCACGCTTAAACGATGCGCCTTTCTGATCGGCAAAAAATCCCCACGTACCTTAAAATGTTACCTTTACTAAACCCAAAACCCCTGGCCGCTTATGAAGTGGCGGCCTCAATAAGAGCCTTTTCATCAGTTGAGGACATTTTGTGCTTTTTACCCCAGGTAGCGCCGTGCTTTACCAGTCACCCTATCAGGCAAAGACGATTTGGGAACATTATATTCATCGCAGCGAACAGACATCCCGATTATATAGAGCCACTGAAGTATCAAAAATTAAGCGGATACGTTTTAAATACATTTATTTTATTTATTGGCAAATATAAACAAACATAATGAATAAAACATTGAAAATAAGAAACTGTCAACTGTAGCTGCATTGTCAAATTTCACAGAATGTTAATAGATTTTATATATGTATGAACTCTTTAATATCTCAGGCTAAGCTATGGAGTCTGCATCTGTTTCGCAGCAACGAAGCCGATGCTGCAATTCTGCATCGGCCCGCGCAGCTTTGAGAACTTTTCTGGGCACATTTTTGGCCCGAAGGTAACACGACCCTTTTGCAAAATTCAATACAGTCTTCAGCTTAAGGGCATCTTCACGGCGAAGATAATATCGGCGCTGGTGCAGGTGTGAGTCTCCATAAACTGCAATCGCATTACAGTCCTTTCGGTTACCAGGTTCATGACGACAATAATGCAATGAACCGACTTCTAGCTGCTTCGCACCTGTATGGTGCATACCGACAAGACAAAACTTGCGGATTATCACGTTCTTCATCCTATTAATTACAAAGTGAAATACGACAGCAAAAACTAGTAACTACAAAGTGCAAACAGTGTAAAATAGTGGTAAAATCCTATTATTACCAACGTAGCCCAATTTTTCACATGATATTTTTGTATGAATAAACATCGTTAGATATCAACGAATTTCGGAAAGCGCAACATGTAAGAATTTGGTTTACGTGCTCATTTTGTGCTGGAAATGAACTTTTAAACAAAAGAAGTAAAAAAAACACACTTTGCACAAATTAATTAGAACAATCTAGCACAGACCGAGTACACTGTTTGATGAATGGAACATATAAGAGCTATTGGACTTGTCAACATTTGCATTTAGTTCCACGTAAACCCGTAATAAAATAGGCTTATTTCTGTATTTGAGACCTATCTATAAACTTTCATATGTAAATATAGGTTAAACATTGTTTATTCACAACTGACATTGAGTCTGACAGTGTCCGACTCAATATCAAATTGCGTTGTTTTGCTGTCCGACTCAATATCTAAAATGGTTCATGTTGTCGGTGGGGAAATTTGTTGATCAATTCAAAGAAACTACGATTAAACTTAAATTTAGTTTACAAAATGATCATAAATCTACAGCTTAAACAATGATGTCAATTGCTCAAACAGATTTCAACACTGCTAGACTGTTTCAAACGCAAACAAAACTTACTTCTTTTGCGTTGTCAATTTTGAAATTCGCGCCCGTGAAGGTATTTTTAGAAATGAACTTCAGGAATGCTGGGAAGAACGCCACAACAGACAAACGATTTATTTTATTGGTTTAAATATTTATTTCGGTTAATGTACACTTGTTTACATGCTGAACTGTCTAAAATCGACAGAAAAACGGGTCCAAAAACGTCCGACTTCAGATCGTGTCCGACTCTAGATCACTTTACCCTAATTCTACAGCTGACACTGCTATCCTTAGAAAGGTTCGGGTTTTCATATGGTATCCAGTGAGTAGATAATGACAAAGCCACAGACTAAAGTGAAATGAGACTGTATGTTCACAATCCAAGGCAACTACGAGTAACTTTAATAAGTTTAAAGTGTAATTGCTTGGTGAAATGACAGTTAATTTCAAATGCCTCAATAAAGATTTCCAAGGCAACGCTTTTTTTTAAAAACACAATCCAATTTTATAACAAACAAGAGATTGCCAAGCAATATTGTCCCCTACCGGTGAAACTTCACCAGTCAGTAATTTTATTTTTTTAAATATATTTGCTGCCATAGCAACCAGAATTCTTGCTGTAGGAACAAAATGAAATGACGTGCATATTCTCTATATTGCCATCTATCCATGTTTCAAGTTTCATGAAAAAATCTGAAGAACTTTTAAAGTTATCGCAGGATCCAGAAAAGTGTGACGCACAGACAGACAGACTGACAGATGGAGCGCAAACCATAAGTCCCCTCTGGTTTCACCGGTAGGGGACAATAACAAATGACATATTTCACTACACTGCAGATATTATTGCTTGATACTAACAAGTTATTGCCTGGCATGCAGCTGTCACCAGCAAACTTTATACATGTTGTACATTCATGATTAAAAAAAAAAATAATCTTTTTTTATTGCAACAAATTATTATAATATCAAGAAATCACTCTCATATAATCCAGAGCGAGATTAATTATGATTTTTGTGTATTTTGATGTTTATAATGTCCTTCAGCATGATGTGTGCACTGTGCATCAGGAGTGTGTCAAAGCACTCTTGACTAAGTAAATTACTAGACTCATTAAGGTTGTGACGATTGAGAATTATAGCAGCAATTTGTAGATATACATTTCACTTCCACTGAACTACGTTACAATGAGAGGTGCGTATGTACGACAACTTGATACGGCGTCATAACTACAACAGTTACAGCGTCTTGACAGTTATAGACATACACACGCCTTTACACAGGTAAATTCTTTGTTTAAACTTACACGTAAAACGGGATATGGCATTTATTTTCATTTATTAACGTTTCTTTACTCGCTACCTAAGCTATCGTGACATTTTCTAGCATGAAATTATGACAAAAGAAAGAAGTTCAAGCTCAAAACATAGAAAATCCAATTGATTCGTTGTTTCTGGCTTGCAGTTTCTGTCTTGATGATTATTTTCAATGATTTGTATCAAGTTCACTCTTTTACAAACATGTTATCAAGCAATTGAAAATTGAAAACAAGTTAACATGTTTTTGTCATGGTATTGATGAAAGAAATAGCGTCCCTAATAATCGTTATACATTTTGTAATTATTGATATTCGTGACAATTTATCCCAGGATAACATAATTGATAGTTCAATGTCATAAAGGAGTCATTAATCCGATAATAACCCCCATAAACTTGACTATTTTATTTGGACATTCATGGATTGAAATTGTTTTAAAAACTGTTGATTTTGCGATTTTTTAACTTTTGGTACGAACCAGTTCGGAACAAAATCGAAGTTTCGTACCCATTTCGTACCCATTGAAAATAACGAAAAAACACGTATGATATGCACAAATTATTCACTACAACTGCATTAAACAACACATAAAATTTTATTCTCAAAAATATGACGGTATTTGTGCGTAAAATATGGAACGTTTAAAGTTGATAGGCGTAAATGGGTTTCACATTTCACGCACCTGTTAAATTAAAATCGTTCTTTTCTTATTGCTTTCATAATAATTTTTAGTCATTTTAATACTATCAATTTTATAAAATTGTAAAGAAATAATAAAATATTTTCTTACAAAATAGATTCCATTCAGAATTTCATTTGACGGTTGCATAATTATTGGGAAATTAGCAGACTTTGCTGATGAAAGCGTTATAGCGTTCTTGCACAAACAATGATGGCGTAGCTGTTGGTAAATTCCAGCACATGTACATGATGAAACTGGGTTTATTATAATGATTTATAGCTCACTTGAACTTTTTCTAAAACCCGGCAAGCGTTTCGTGTTTAAAAGCCACCTTTTGGCATCCAAAAAAAATCAACATTTTTAATATTTTGGGGGGGGGGGGGCATACATGTTGTAAATTATGTAAATGTATATATGAATAAAAATTAAATAAAAGAATAAAAACTGACTGACATTATTAAAATGTTTCTTCACTGTTATATATTGCATGTTGTAAATTATGTAAATGGATATATGAATGAATAAAAATTAAATAAAAGAATAAAAAATATCATGAGTTTATTTTCTTCCATGCACAATTAGTAAAAAGTGCATTCCTTCAATTGAGTGAGTTGAGTAAATCATTACTATAATAATTATTGCTCAGTTACTTATTACATGTACCTCAATTACTGTAAAGAATTTAACAGGAACGTAGAAAATATTTCACACATCAGAAGTGAGGAATTCAATTACATATAAAAGTCATTTAAAAGCAAGACTTCATTTGGGTAATATTTATTTGTATTTCTTTTTGGCGTTATCTTTTATCAATCATTAATACAATTTTTAAAGATTTGGTACATTTATTTTTAGATAAAATAATAGTGAAAATATTTTATTAAAGACTGAATTAATCTTAGAATCCCAAATTCATTTATATTTGTTTATGTTTTTTATGGTTTTTTGTTTTTTTTAATAAATCAGTAATACAATATTTTACAAGACTTTGAACATTTGTTAATAGCATTAAACTAAATTAAAGATCTTCCATTAATTCAGTCTTTAAATCAACATTTTTTATCACTATTATTTTTTTTAAATAAATGCACACAAAATCTTTAAAAATGTTAGTATTGATTTATTTAAATCGTAAGTTTACTTTCAATAAAGTAACATTTTAAATTCAATCTAAATTTTTTGGTTTGGTACTTAAAATTATTCTTTTTAAAAAGTTCAGTGGTAGCTCATTCATGCCCCTAAATTTTTAACTGTCAGCATTGCATTAATTAATCAATTAAAAATTAATCACCAGTTTGCAAATATATGCTCCCTGATGTAAGCCAATAATAGGTGTCATTAACACCTCATTGTAGCATTGTAGGTATACCTCTATAAAGATCCATTTTACCAAAAACTCCACAGCATTTACTTTATAAATACAATTTACCGGACTTGTTATTTACTGAAACATCTAGCACCCGTCCATACTATCCCGTAACCTTAAACATGTTGTAGTAAATGCACTGTAACACTCTCTGTAAGACGCCGTTACATTTTGATTCATCAAAATTTATCTTGTTAAACTTATATGCAGTTAATTTTGAGACAGATCTTGATAAGATTGATTAAATATTCTTTCTTGCTTACCTTTGTTAGCATTTTCTTCTGTTTAATGTAAGACTTTGAATTATATTCCAATAATTTTATGAGTTGTTTATACAGGTCTGTAAAACTTCCATTTTATCGATAAGATAAATAAATTACATGGCAAGCTATGAAAGAGGAACACAATATCCATATTTAAATAAATATTGGCTTACACATACAAAAACTATTCAAAATTACCGATATTTACCATTAATTTTAACAACGTCCCGTATCGTCAACAAACAGTGGAAAGACGCCGTAACTGTTGAAGTTATGACGCCGTATCGCATTGTCGTTCAGACGCACCTCTCATTATAACGTAGTTCAGCAGGAGTGAGTTATTACTGACAGATTTTCAATGATGATATTGTCTTGTGTGGAATGGAGAAGCTTGGAGTTCTTGGAGCAAACCCTGCCTGTTAGGTAAGTTGACCACCACTTGGTGTAAATATATATACCATTATACATGCCATACGTCCCGGATCATCCGGGACAGTCCCGGAAATGCATACCCTGTCCCGCAGTCCCGGAAATTGGTCAAATGTCCCGGATTTCAGTAAAACATGTATGTTCCTCATCTTAGCATGCAAATCTGTACTTGCCACTGATATTGCGTTATCTCCAAAACAATGACTGTCCGATTAGGCAAAAACGCGACGTGTCAAAATCGATCAATTAACGGGGGGGCCTATTATCTTGTTGATTGTCTCGTAATCACAGTCAAACAAAAGGGGTTAATTCGCTGTGAATTGGCTTGCTCAAATTTGATGGCTGTGTAGTTTTAACGGATTGCGCGATGCACATTCATGAATAAATCCAGTTTCACCCGGATTTTCGCGATGTCAGATTCATTCACACTCATATTGCGATAAACAACACGCCTTTACGCTCAGCGCATACAATGTGAGTTTAAACAGTTTGACGTCATAGCTTACACCGCGCGCGCCACCCATGACAACGTCTGAATTCATCACCCGTGTTACACGCAGTCCACGTTTTAAGTGTATACAGTGACTGAAAATTAAATCAGCACTGAACTATCTCATGTTTATATACATGTGCTCTTTTCAAACACACAAAACACGTGGCTTGTATCTAGTAACGGATGTAGAAATGTTTAATTTGTCAATTGTTTAAAGTAACAATCACGCTCAAAAATATCGAATATTTCGTTAAATAAAGCTAACCCATAAAAAATCTATGTTCCTTTTAGCAAAATGCAAGATTTCAACGTTAGATGTTGTCTGGTAGAATTGATTTAACGAGATACAAAATGCTCGTTTTTATTTTTTTGTGGCCACAAATAATTCCATTTATATCTCCCGTGAAATATCCGAACATTTACGGGCGAACACGAGATTGGATACGGTAAGCGTCGGAAGCATGACATAGCTCTCATGAATAATCAGTCTGTGAAATCAAAATGAATTCTGGGTAACTGGAACTTAGCGAATGCGAAAATGGCTTGTATAAATTATGCAAATGAACGCAACCCGAATGAATCCGATTCCTGACTCGAAAGCGAAAGTATATTACATCATGGAACGATATTTTGATATTTAAAGATGCTTAAAACTTGCCAAATGCTTGTAATATAACGTTTTTACATCAATGTTACTTGTTTTTAGGGTCTTCCTATTGTAATTAACCATCGTATGGTACTACTTGTTGTCGAATGTTTTTATATAGCATAATACAGTAGCCGTATGTATTGGTGAGCGTGATAGTGACTTTAAGCAATTTACGATGTTAATCATACTTTATTCTTCTTGTTTAAATAACGTTTTTTTGTGCATTGATCGTAAATGAATGTTAAATTTGTTTATTCCAGGTAATTTACATAAGTAATTTAACTAATTGGATATCGCGAAAAAATGCGTACCAAAAATACATGTATGACTTCATATATCACTATTTGTATAAATGTCCCGGAAAGTCCCGTAAAATTTAGCACAATGTCCCGGAATCAGTCTGAAATTGATGGCATGTATGTATACCATGGTTCTATAGTCAATCAACGACTGTCTCACATTGTTCACTTAAATACAGTTAATGTGTAAAAATGTTTATACAGTTTATTTAGAACCCTCATAAAACAAATATTTCAAATTGTTTGCTTTGGAGGTGGATACTAATTTGTATTCATAAATATTGATTTGCAATGTCAAGTCAAGAAATAAACCACATTTTGTGAATAATATATGAATAATTAAACAACTAGCTTACTTGAGCAGAGTGGCATTTCAACAAAAGTTTTCAGCAAACAGAGTAAACAAACACTTCAAAGGTTTTTAACAACTGTAAAAATGTAACATGTCCAGTAAAATTATGAAAATAATGAAGATCTTTTAAAGCAAGCATTTTAAGGTGCATTAAATTTTAGTACATCTGTATATAATGTACATTATGTACATGTAAGTGATTTTAAACATATTTAACCTTTTGAGGACTTTTACAAGTATAACAATAAGATTTCATTATTCTCTATACATTTATGGTACCTAAAACCGTGTTTTAATTAGAGCGCAAAGTGCTTACTGTTGTCTGTCAAAACCCAAATGGAAAGCTTGCATGTTGCAAAAGACCATGCGCTAACTAAATAAAGACTTGCAACTCAGTACATGTAGTATTTTATAATGTAAATGTAACATGAGAATTAATGCACACACAGGGAAAGTATTGCTCCATTTAAACTATAGAAAAAATACGTCAATTTACGTTCAATACATGGCAGAAGATGTATTTTTAAAGAGCCAAAAAGCACCAGACTATGTTGTTTGACAAATACGTTTGTAAAACATATAACTGAGTCGGAGGCGGGGGGGGGGGGGGGGGGGGGGAGAGGAGGAGGCGTAGAGGTGTTACCATTTACTGTCAAAACATTAAAGCGAATAAAGTAAAAATAATTAAAATAAAGCATTTACATAATTATGCTTTTACAGGTATACTCATACATAGAACTCACTAGCTTATGATGTGGTTCGTCATCACAATTAATGCTGAATTTGGCTACATTATTTTCTTTATTTTTCCTAAGCACCAACCTAGAACTTACAGACAAAATTTTGAAATACCGATACCCGATTACATAAAAATAAAATGCTTTTAATATGTTTCTAACATTTTGCAACAAATTCTAAATGTATAAATATTACTAGAAAAAATGGAAATGCATCATGGTTTAGCCTTTTATGTTTAGTAGTTTTTTTTCAAAATGCCGTTATTTTTTATATTTATGTATATATCAATGGCTCTGTAAGTTATTTGAACACTTAGCAAATTATTAATGACTTAAACACAAATCAGTTGCACTGCTAGTGAATGGACAATAACATATATAATTCAGGCTATGGTCTGGGTCGTTAAAAAATGAAAGCTTCAAAAATGTTATGCGTGCTTGGCCGTATCCAATTCATTCCCCCATTTTCTAGTAAATTACGAGAGACTTAATGTGTTGGTACAAAAATGATTGTGTAAACTTACTTACAATACTGATATCTAACCCCAGTAATTTACTCTTTACTACACAGACTAGTAATAGACATCATTTTAAAAGGCAAATAGAATAACAAGGGACAAAATTGTCACAAAACCAGGTTTTCATTGTGAAAAAAAATCTGATAAAGGGAGAAAACTCAAACTGAACTTTTGAATTGAACAAACAAAATTAACCCCCTTTGTAAGATTGTTTTTTTTTTAAATCTATTTTTAGTCGTGGCGACCTTGACATTGGAGATATTGACGTGATTCTTTCGTGCCACACACCGTCCCATGATGGTGAACAAATGTGCCAAATGATTTTAAAATCTCACAATGAATGACAAAGTTATGGCCAGGACAAGCTAATTTATGGCCATTTTTGACCTTTGAACTCAAAGTGTGACCTTGACCTTGGAGATATCGACGTAATTATTTCGCGCGACACACTGTCCAATGATGGTGAACAAATGTGCCAAATGATTTTAAAATCTGACAATGAACGACATAGTTATGGCCCGGACAAGCTTGTTCTGCCCGCCCGCCAGCCCGCCCGCCAGCCCGCCCGCATTCGCCAATCTAATAACCAGTTTTTTCCTTCGGAAAACCTGGTTAAAAATCAATAGGGGTCATCTGCCAGTCATGATCAATGTACCTATGAAGTTTCATGATCCTAGGCATAAGCGTTCTTGAGTTATCATCCGGAAACCATTTTACTATTTCGGGTCACTGTGACCTTGACCTTTGACCTAGTGAACTGAAAATCAATAGGGGTCATCTGCCAGTCATGATCAAACTACCTATCAAGTTTCATGATCCTAGGCATAAGCGTTTTTAAGTTATCATCCGGAAACCATTTTACTATTTCGGGTCACTGTGACCTTGACCTTTGACCGTGTGACCTGTAAATCAATAGGGGTCATCTGCGAGCAATGATCAATCTACCTATCAAGTTTCATGATCCTAGGCATAAGCGTTCTTGAGTTATCATCTGGAAACCATTTTAATATTTCGGGTCACCGTGACCTTGACCTTTGACCTAGTGACCTCAAAATCATTAGGGGTCATCAGCGAGTCATGGTCAATCTACCTATCAAGTTTCATGATCCTAGGCATAAGCGTTCTTGAGTTATCATCCGGAAAACATTTTACTATTTCGGGTCACCGTGACCTTGACCTTTGACCTAGTGACCTGAAAATCAATAGGGGTCATCTGCGAGTCATGATCAATCTACCTATCAAGTTTCATGATCCTAGGCATAAGCGTTCTTGAATTATCATCCGGAAACCATTTTACTATTTCGGGTCAGTGACCTTGACCTTTGACCTAGTGACCTCAAAATCAATAGGGGTCATCTGCGAGTCATGATCAATGTACCTATGAAGTTTCATGATCCTAGGCCTAAGCGTTCTTGAGTTATCATCCGGAAACCACCTGGTGGACGGACCGACAGACCGACCGACCGACCGACATGTGCAAAGCAATATACCCCCTTTTCTTCGAAGGGGGGCATAATAATATTAATATTGTTTGCTAACATCATTTAGCATATAATAATAATATCTTCACAATAAAACATAATATGCTATGGGTTTTGTGCAAGGGGGATGATAATTAGTATTGATTTCACAAACAACAGCTTGGTATTTCTAAGTTATTGTAATTGGTACCTGGACAAACAGCACCTAAACAATCAGCACCCTGTGTTTATTTGCATTCCTGGACAATCAGCACCTTGAAAATTTGTCAACCAGGTCAATTTTTCAATTGAAACCAGATTTAATGGTAAACCGAGACAATCGGCTCCCGATTAAAGGCAATTGATAAAGCCCGTCAGCACCTTGTTAGATCATGAGTCTACAGGTTTGGATGAAAATACGATTAAATAAGGAATTTTATGGGTTTTAAAAAGAACAGCAATTCTTCCTATAATGTACATATTAATTAAGGTTGTGTGTTTGGTTCTTGATCATAATCCATTAGTGCTATCTTTAACAGCACATATCCTTGAGCCGAGAGATGTATGAACAACAACAGGAAAGACACACTTAGCAACTCCTGTAATGATAGCCAGCTGGTAGTTTTAACAGACATACAATGTAGTTTAATCATTGTGTACATATACAATGTAAGGGGCAATGACTGGCAGGCTATTGAATGTTTGTAAGTGTGACTTACCAGTGCATGACAACCATTTCAGCAAGTCAGCAGGTCTTGAACTTCACACTTGGCATCTCTAACATCTTCTACAAATACAAACATGAGCACAATCACTTTCATACAATGACACAAAAGGGCTGTGATGGCCCTAAAGTGAGTTACATGTACACCTAATTATAGTAGAAGACTTGACCTGGTGCCTTAAATGCTGACACAAGATAAACCACCCCAGGAAACCCGATACCTTGCGGGTCGTGTAATACCATACGGGACAGTGCTGTGCATTTTGGCATGAAGTTACATAGGGTAAGTAAATTGGAAAAATTAATTTTTTTAAAGTCCAATTTGAAACAACTGTGTATTAACATTGATAACAAAGGTATTGGCCTACATGTAGAAAAATCCTGACAAATTTTCTTAAAAAATGATTGAAATGTGGCTCCCTGAAGTAGAAGATCGGGTAAAACGGGCCATGTTCAGGCATTTAGGGGAGAAAAAACTGCTTTAATTTGCAAGCCACTACAATTATTAAAGTATGTATACAAACTTTCACATGTCTGTCATAACCTCTCAGCAGGGTTTCTCCAGAAAACTATTTATTGTGGAGAAATTTGCGTTTTTAATGACCATGTTGGGAAAACATTGATACCATCTGGGGAAGACCAGGAAACCATATGTGGGCAGTGACTTTATAATTCTTTTTCAGCCATTTTGTTGCAATTTCTTTGCTTTGTAGAGGCCTACAGAAAGTGTATGTGGGCACATATGCATTCAATTGTACTTTTAATGCCTTATATATGATCAATAGTGCCTCTTCAACATTTTCGAGTTTTATTTCTTTTTACCCACACTATTTTGGAAAATATAAAGACTTGACTGCTTTGTCGCATACATTAATTGGTTAGGTACATAAAAATGATGTCTTAATAAGTTTATATGGGGTTTTTATGTACAATATTTATGTGGCGTGTTCTGAGATTTTAGATGCTAATTCTGCAAGTGTCATAATGAGAAAAACTCATTTGAAATGAAGTCGCTAAACTTGCGCTTAATTTTGTTTAGATTGCCTTAAGTTTTCTGTGATTTTACTGTTAAGCGTATTTAAGAAACATTAAAATCGGCACAGACTGGCCTTGGAAAGAATTGTCTATCAAACAAAATAATAGTTGATTTTGACCTTTTAATTTCAATGAGCTGACTTGTTACTCCCCTTTTAACGAATTTGGCCATTGCTAGTTTATAGCCGCAAACAAGACTTCAACACATGACGTTGATACCGATTGTATTCATTTAACCACACAAAGTACAGTTGATTAAAAGAATAACACTTACCTTGTTCACAGACAAGTTTAATCAATGTTTAGATTCTTGAAGGATATTTGCTGGAAAACTTAACAGATAAGTTATTAAATGATTAAACTTTTAGTCATTTGTTAAACATAATGTTTTTGTTATTTTAAGTGTTTAAATTTTAACGTAATTCCCTATGTGTTCGATAACTGGTTCGTCCACCATATTGTCAATAATAACCGCAAGGGGAATTAGACAGTATAGATAGATAGATATCTGACCTTCTTGAGAAGAAGTTTGATAAGTTATTAATACCACACCGCCAGAAAACACTAAGTATGTTTGCTAAATGCATGTGATATATTAAAAGGATGAAATGCAACACTGTGCAAAAGCAACTTTTCCTGTCTATCTCACTTGCAGATGTAATAATGCAAGTTGCCAACCAAATTGGAACAAATAAAAGCTCATATTACAGCTAGTTGCTGTAACAAATTTACCATCACAAGCAGTCTTTGATTTTGTGCAATGACAATGACGCGCGAAAGTTATGCTGGCATATGTACTGTCTACAACGTAAATTAACACACTTTGCATCAGAGTTGCTTAAAATAACCATAGAACTGGTATAACTGACTGTGTGGCAAAGTGAAAAATTTGGATGCTGCATCTGCTAATTGATTTCAACATAGGTGTAATAATTGACCATTTGAGACGGCATAGAAAATCGGCGTGTTTGTCGCACGTCTTCGGTAAAGATGGCACATGAAATAATTAAATCCGGATTTGAGCCGTCCAGGGTCGACATGAGCAGTAACTGACGAAACATCTTTTTTTTTTTTAAACATCTTCGCTACCTTCCGAAAACCGTACCATTCTACGAACGTTGCTATAGTTGTCCGCCAACTATAAATTATCTATTAGCAAAGTAAAGCATTGCAATATCATACTTAAAACAATATGTCAACCAAACTATATATTAATTGCGTATTTGCTAGGTTACTTATTACTGGCTTTCATTTTCTGCAGACAAACAAAACACATATTTTATTTCATTCGCAAATGACGTATCTCTACCTGTTTTCGGACAGTCGTTTTCGGATACGGTATGGTTCGTTGATTTTAATTTATTTCCAAGGTCTTTATAACATTTTTTATAGAATGACGAATACACATGAGGTGTTATGGATGGTCTGATTGATAAAATTTTGCATTGTACTCACAAGAAATTGCACATAGAAAGAAAATAAAGAATAACAATAAGCAAGGGCTCGAGGGGCTCTGCCCTCTATTCCCTTCATCCTACGGTCTCTGAATCTCTGCTTAATTTTCCGTATTTCGAATTTGGGACAATTGACACCCCTGATATATATTACATGTATGTCACTACAAGTGCGAGTGTTTTTTTCATATCGATTTCACTATGCTCACAATGTTGGTTACAATGTATGTTTGCATTATCTCTTTTATTGACTGGAATATAAGAAATAAATGTTTAGAGATTTGTAAATTTGTTGCTTTTTATATATTATATCTCAGTAATTTGCTTAAAGTACAAGAGATCATTGACTCTCCTGCGTTATTATTATGACTCATACAAATTTGATTTTGACTCTTGAAAATTTGGTCCCAAGAGTCACTGACTCTTGAGATTTAAGGTCTAAGGAAAGCCCTGAGCCATATAAGGAAAAATGCCCCGCCCCCGTGGTGGCCATGTTTTTCAACCAACCGGCGTCATTTATTAACTCGTCCAAGATGTTATCGGGATAAATCTTCTGACCAAAATTCATGAAGATAGGACAGTAAATGTGGCGTCTAGAGTGTTAACAAGATTTGACTATAGCCATATAAGGAAAAATTTCCCGCCCCTTGGCAGTCATGTTTTTCAAGCAAAGGTTACCATTTTTTAACTCATCCAAGATATCATTGGGACAAATCTTCTGAGCAAGTTTCATGAAGATCGGAAAACTAATGTGGCCTCTAGAGTGTTAACAAGGTTTTACTATAGCCATATATGGAAAAATGCCACGCCCCTAATTGCCATGTTTTTAAAGCAACCAAAACCATTTTCGAACTCATCCAAGATATCATTGGGACAAATCTTCTGAGCAAGTTTCATGATGATCAGAAAATAAATGTGACCTCGTAGAGTGTTAACAAGGTTTTACTATAGCCATATTAGGAAAAATGCCCCGCCCCCGTGGTGGCCATGTTTTTCAACCAACTGGCATCATTTTCGAACACGTCCAAGATACTATTGGGATTAATCTTCTTACAGAGTTTCATGAAGATCGAACTATAAATGTGGCCTCTAGAGTGTTAACAAGATTTTACTATAGCCATATATAGCCATATTAGGAAAAATGCGCCACCTCTTGGCAGCAATGTTTTTCAAGCAAAGGTTACCATGTTCAAACTCGTCCAAGATATCATTGGGACAAATCATCTGACCAAGTTTCATGAAGATCGGAAAATAAATGCGGCCCCTAGAGTGTTAACAAGATTTTACTATAGCCATACAGTACACTCCACACGTTTTCCCCAAAAAACGCGCTCCCTCCGCGTTTTTTTTTCTGCTAGCGAGTGTTCACGCGTCGTTGGAAGAGCGAGGTGAACTCGATAAAACGCTCGGCGTTACGCCGCGTTCGCTAATTCCCGCGGCGTGTATTACTTTAGGCTAGTCGGTAAATGCAGACACTTTCCGTTCTTATCAGTGATCGCCGCGCAACGCCGCGTTAGCAGTGTGCTACTGGGCATGCCAAAAAATAAAAACTTTGTTATAATAAATTGTTTAAATACTGTAGTACATGTATAAAAAAGATAATTGTATAGAAAATTAATACGTATAAAAATTATGTTTTTTAATTCACAGGTACGTCTACAATATGAATTAGTCTAATATAATACATTTGACAAATTAATATTTAAATCATAACAGAATATAAACATAATCATAATGAGAATAATAATTAGTAATCCGAAACACACTACGATTTTTAATTGTTAACACGACGTTTACAAATGCTTCCAATATACAGTAATCATGTATATATTTCCCGACAAAAGCGCACGAAAATTATGCTGCAATGTACAAGGTCAAGGTACAATGTATACTCCTGCAAAGCGTGCGTGTATTGATTTTTTTTATACAAACTTTGTAGCGCAGAGAACATTAAATTTTGTTGATTTCGGTAAAAAGTTTCTTTGGTATTTATTAACGAAATTATATCACGAATAAGTTGATATTTCCTCTAAAATAATTTCAAATCGAACACGCCGAATCTTTATCGTTACGGTATTTTAGTAGAGTAATTATTTTAACACTAATTGTACTGTAAACTGAATAAAGAAGACATCTGGGCGGAACTGGAATTTAAGTGTTTGACGTTATGAAAACACGCAAAGCTTGTCTACTGACCAATTGTGTAGACTGCTGTCTGCGGTGTTTTGACAAAAGGGATTAACATGTGTGAATGTCACTCTGCCGATTTGGTCCATAATTACTGGTAAACATTGTTTAGAATGTCGACGCAACAAGAATACAACTGTGAATATTAAATGCAATTATCAAGTCAATAGTTACCACCTTTTAGCAATCAATGGAATAACCTACAAACAAAGAGAAAATCAATGCATTAGCGAGCAGAGAATTGACTTTGTTCCGACAATTAAAACCATTCCTTATGCATTCGTTGAACGTGTTCACTTGAGTAAGTTATGCCTTTAGACAGGAAGCGGCTTTTCTTTGATTACGTCAAACTGTCAATTCACACAGATTTGCGAGATTTTTAGGGTCCTTGGTCATTTGTATACATGTTCAGTATAGAAAATCACCTGCTAACATGAAAACTTGGGATTAAATTATCAAAGAAAAACAATGTTGCAAACTGTGTTTATATTAATTGGTAAGTATTAGTTAAAAGACGACGTTTTGTGTGTCGTAAATCAACAAGTTTTCTATACAACAACAACTACTTCTACAACCACGTCGGGATCGATCTATCTTGGTTGTTTTTTTTTAAATTGTAAATATTATACTACATGTACATGTATGTACTTGTAATAAATGTAATTTTATTTGAAAATCAGGAAGTCAAACAAAATTAAGTTGATCGTTATCTCGTAAAACGCGGAGTTTCCCCCGCGTTGCCAACGCCGAGGGCCGCCACGTCGGCTTATCAGTTTTGCCGATCGTTAACCGCCGCGTCCAAAATCATGCAAACGCCGCGTATAGCAGGATTTTCTTTTTCTCCCTCCAGGTCGAAACCCGCAGAGTATGGAGGGAAATTGGGGAAAACGCGTGGAGTGTACTGTACATAGCCATATAAGGAAAAATGCCCCGCCCCTTGGCAACCTTGTTTTACAAGCAAAGGTTACCATTTTTTAACTCATCCAAGATATCATTGGGACAAATCTTCTGAGCAAGTTTCATGAAGATAGGAAAATTAATGTGGCCTCTAGAGTGTTAACACGGCTCTACTATAGCCATTTTAGGAACAATAGTGCCAAACTGTCACAAGATACGCCCGTTTGAAGGTTTTGGACAACTTGATTACTTTACCATGACCCATATTTGAACTTGACCTACATATCATCTAGACACAACTTCTGACCAAATTTGGTGAAGATCAGATGAAAACTACTTCAATAAGAAAGCGGACACCATGCTAAATGCTTGAAATGCACTAAGTGACCTCGCGATCTAGTTTTTGACCCGGCATGACCCATATTTGAACTTGACCTACATATTGTCTAGACACAACTTCTGACCCAATTTGGTGAAGATCAGATGAAAACTACTTCAATTAGAGAGCAGACACCATGCTAAATGCTTGAAATGCACTTAGTGACCCTGTGACCTAGTTTTTGACCCTGCATGACCCATATTCAAACTTGACCTAGATATTGTCTAGATACACTTCTGATCAAGTATGGTGATTATCGTATGAAAACTAGTTCTATACAGAGCGGACACCATGCTAAATGCTTGAAATGCACTTAGTGACCCCGTGACCTAGTTTTTGATCCGGCATGACCCATATTCAAACTTGACCTAGATATTGTCCAGATACAACTTCTGACCAAGTTTGGTGAAGATCGGATAAAAATTACTTCCATTAGAGAGCGGACACCATGCTAAATGCTTGAAATGCACTAAGTGACCCTGTGACCTAGTTTTTGACCCAGCATAAACCATATTCGAACTTGACCTAGATATTGTATAGATAAAACTTCTGACCAAGTTTTGTGAAGATCAGGATAAAAACTATTTGAATTAGAGAGCGGACACTGCTGTGGACGCCGCCCGCCCACCGCCAAGGTGAAACTATAATACGTCCCGCTTTTTTAAAACGGGCGTATAAAAATGCCCTGCCCCCTGGCAGCCATGTTTTTCAACCAACTGGCATCATTTTCGTACTCTTCCAGGATATTATTGGGATGAATCTTCTGACCAAGTTTCATGAAGATCAGACAATAAATGTGGCCTCTAGAGTGTTAACAAGATTTTACTATAGCCATATAACGAAAAATGCCCCGCCCCATGGCAGCCATGTTTTTCAAGCAAACGTAATCATCTCGAACTAATCCAAGATATCAATGAGACCAATCTTCTGACCAAATTTCATGAAGATTGGACAATAAATGTGGCCTCTATAGTGTTAACAAGGTTTTACTATATATAGCCATATAAGGAAAATGCCCCGCCCCCTGGCAGCCATGTTTTAAAACCAAGCGGCATCATTTTTTAACTCTTCCAAGATATTATTGGGATGAATCTTCTGACCAAGTTTCATGAAGATTGGACAATAAATGTGGCCTCTAGAGTGTTAACAAGATTTTACTAAAGCCATATATATAGCCATATAAGGAAAAATGCCCCGCCCCTTGGCAGCCATGTTTTTCAAGCAAAGGTTACCATTTTCGAACTCATCCAAGATATCATTGGGACAAATCTTCTGAGCAAGTTTCATGATGATCGGAATTAAATGTGACCTCTAGAGTGTTAACAAGGTTTTACTATAGCCATATAAGGAAAAATGCCCCGCCCCCGTGGTGGCCATGTTTTTCAACCATTCGACATCATTTTTGAACTCGTCCAAGATATTATTGGGATAAATCTTCTGACCAAGTTTCATGAAGATCAGACAATAAATGTGGTCTCTAAAGTGTTAACAAGATTTTACTATAGCCATACATAGCCATTTAAGGAAAAATGCCCCGCCCCTTGGCAGCCATGTTTTTCAAGCAAACGTAACCATTTTCGAACTCATCCAAGATATCATTGAGACCAATCTTCTGACCAAATTTCATGAAGATTGGACAATAAATGTGGCCTCTAGAGAGTTAACAAGTCAAATGTTGACGCCTCACAACGCACGACGGACGACGGACAAAAAGGCGATCACAAAAGCTCACAATAAGCACGGTGTGCTCAGGTGAGCTAAAAATATTAAGAACTTGTAAAGTTATCACAGGATCCAGAAAAGTGTGACAGACTCACGGACTGACGGTCTCATGGACTGACGGACACACAGAGTGCAAACCATAAGTCCCCTCCCGTAAAACAGGTCGCGGACAATAAATACTGTGTTACCAGTATCTCTTAAGTTGTTTAAATTTGCAAATTAGGGACATATATTAATGTGTTTTTTTTTGTACAGCTTAAATATCTACCGTGTAATGGCAAAAAAACATGTAAAAAATATGTCTCACTATATATATATAATATGTCTATAAAATCAAGATCAACAACCTCATACATCATAACATACACAATTCCTTTTACCATTGATACCGTATATGTCCTGATTGACGCGCACTGCACGTGTTTTTTCAAGACCCCTACGCATTAAATTCAAACCACTATTACCTATTCCTCATATTTGAACAGTGTAACATTTTCATTTCCTGCCGCTCACAAAATTGTTAAATCCAATCGCAATGTCCAATTTTAGGCAAATCGTCCGTGGATCCCATTTTATTTTTCATTGACTTAAATATTTCCCCATTAAGAGACGCTCACCATTAAATCCAGTTTGACCCGGTATTTTACGCCTTCACTGTGTCTAGTTGATAAGTATTTATAGCGTGACGAACAATACACTCGAACGCTCAATACCATACAGTTGGCATCATCGGCATAAAGCGCATGTGCCACCCATGACAACGTCCCTCACTGCTGCCTTGCACCCGAGTTACATGCAGTCCTCGAGGAATATACATCAACAACAAATATATGGATGTGGAAACACACTATGATAGCGCTGGCCATGAAACAAATATTTGTTTGTCTCTAATGAAAGAAAAATAAAACGCCCGTTTATATCTATAATATTTTCATTACCTGTTGCTCACAACATTGTTTAATCCAATCGTATGACATAGTCTGCTGCAGACCCATTACATCGCAATGTCCAATTTTACACAAATCGTCACCTGTACTAACGACAATAATAATTATTTTTGTTGGTTTGTAACCTACGTAGTATACTCCCACGGTAGCATATTTACGGAAAATCATTGATACATGTATTCGTTGTTTCAATGCTTAGGGCCGAGTAATTTCGGCGAATCGGAACTCAACTTGCGTAAAAAACTTGCTCAATTAACCGTTTAACTCCACCTCTGTTCTCTGCAAAAGATTCGAAGGCGGAGCTATGCAAATGCTATAATTAAATTGGACGATTGCCATTGAGGAACAAACACGCAATTGGTTCGGCATGTTGATTGCTAGATAAAGGAAGCCAATTTTGTCGGCGAAAAATTTGGCGCTTTATTGCTTCAGACAGGAAGCAGCTTCCCTTTGATGACGTCAAACTATCAATTTACACAGCGTGCAAATTTTTGGAAGACTTTACCCGACTCTTTGTTTACAATTCCAGTAAAAAACACTTGCTAACATATAACTTTGGATTAAATTATCAAAATAAAGCAAATGCGAAGCTGAGAAATATGATTAAATTAATTAGCGTCAGTTCAAATAAGACGTTTTGCGTTGTAAATCAAAGAGTTTTCATGAAAACAAAAACTTAAACAAACAATACCGCAACGACGCGGGGATCGATATACCTCGATTCTTTTCATGAACGATCTCATAAGTCGAAGAGCAAACAAATAATTTGTGTAAGAGTATTTTATCTTATATAAGATTTAAACAACAGGGCATCGCATGCAAAGTGGTGCGCATCGAATTACGGAAATGATGCACACTTTTTCGTGTTAATTAGAAAAGAGCGCACTGCACACCTTTATCCCGATCTCAGCAAATTACGGTGTCACCGTGTTGCAAACAAAATGGCCGCAGAAAAGATTATTTTCAGATGCTATGTGTCACTCTTTAATGGATTATGGGCTACATAAATCTTATCTTATGGTTCCGATAAATTCCGATCAACCCCAGATAAGACGGCCTGCGCGTCTATTAGGGCATGAGCGTCAATAAGGACATATATGGTATCTATGTAGTGTTTTTCCCACGAGGGCAAAGGGGCGTGGCGCATTACTTTCAAAAAGGGCATTTTAGCGCGCAGTTTAGGCAAAAAAGGGCGAAACGTTCCCGGAATACACGAATTACGGGGAAACATGTAATCGCATCAGAAGCAGTTGTGGAAAAAAATTATCATATAAACAAGCACATTTATTGGTAATAGATGTATTTAACTTACTATGATTTATATTAATATATTTACCTTGCAATGTACATTTAAGTTCCATGCTGTTTCAATAAACTGTACAGCACAACAAACATAATAAAGGAATATATGAATATGAATCTGATTATACACAGATCCACTAACATATAAATGAAACCATGTTTGTCTTATCCCATTTTCTAACAATAATCTTGACAGATGTTTAAGATAACATTGCGAGTAAATTGATCGCTAACAATATGCAAACACTCGTTTCCGTGACATACATCCACCGAGTAGATTACAAATAAATAAATAATGTTGTTGCTATCTAAAACATTTTTATGCATCACTGATTATCACAGACATTTCATCAATTCCTTCTTAATGTATAATCTCCATTGTTAATTCGATCGTTTACGACGTTATTTGCCATTTTTGCCGAGTCACAATTTAATTCTGTATAGTCCACAATGTTGATAAAATGTCAAATGTAAGCGACAGGTGCGCATAGCAAAGTTAAATCGTATATGCGATTCGCATTTTGTTAAATTAGTATACGTCTTATTTTAATAATTAGATCTAATTATCTTAAAGACAAAAACAATAAAGAATAAATTTGTATGTGATTTCAAATGTAATTATGCGTAAAAATATATGTTTTGATATAACTGAATAATGCATGCAATGCACAATTGCCACGAGAATAACATCGAGTTTCTCATCAAAAGTCTCCGAAGTAATGATTTGATGATTTATCGTGGAGGAGTACACATTGCCGACTGAATAGTGCGCTTGGTACAACATAGCAGTATTATCGATTGATACTGACACGGGGTTATTCACGCATGACTAATTCACAGCTTTTGAGCAGTCAACTACCTATAAATCGAGCACTGTTATAGATTAAATCTACTCAATTAATGTAGTTGATTAGACGTTGACGTCTCTCGAGTAAATCAAGCACAGTCGGAGCGTCACAGACAATCAAGGAAGCTGATTTTGCTGACCAAGAAAGGCAATAAAGATGTAATCGATAAGGGCGCGTGGCGAAATTTGCGTTTGAAAAAAAGGGCGCGTGGCGAAATTTGCCTTTGAAAAGAGCAGAGTGGTGATCCGGGAAGGCGGCGTGGCTTTTCGCCACGCTAAAATGGCCTGGGAAAAACACTACTATGTACAGTACAGCCAACGTGGAACAAATATATTTCGCGATCCGCGGCGTCAAGGCGCAACGAGTCGTTGCCGAGTCGGCCGTTGAAGCCACGTCAGTATACGGTGGCATGTCGCCTTTCGCCACGATGCTTTGCATCTGTCCGCCAAGGCAAGAAGCAAACCGCAACATGACGCAGAGTTGATGCGCATCATAAAATAAAAATCTTTTAAAAATGATACGCGAGTCAATAAATTTAAAAAGAACAATTATAATAATATATCTTAAATCATTTTTAATTTAATGTATCTATTACTGCATACTTACTATTTTTCATGTCGCTACTCATTACCCGATAGTCCCGTATGTTCAAGTTTAAAAGCAAATTCTGGTAAATATTTACGATAAAAGTTCTCATGAATTTCAAGAAATACAAACATACACAATTTTTCTTAAGTGTCAAATACATTTTGGCATTTGGTTCTATTTAAAGATGTGATGAAATAACGTCCAATCGGGGAGTTTTTTTCCACTGAACACACGTAAATCGTCTGACGTGATGTTCATGTTTTTATACAACACAAAATACACCCACACTTTCCATACGACGTTCTACATGTCTGCATAATTTTCACGTGCTTTTCATAGAGACAAAGGATAAAGCAAGGTTTATTCGATGCTACAATTTAATTGTTAATGTTGCGTTAGCATAAAAATTCAGATGCGTGTTTTGGATTACAAATTAAACTAGAGCTTTGTCACAGACGTGAGGAATACCCCCACATGCTGCATTGACACATATTTTGCATTGTTGTCTTCACAAAAAACAGCGGACACTATGCTCAATTTTTAAAACGCACTAAGTGACCCCTTGACCTAGTTTTTGACCCAGAAAGGCCCATGTTCTAACTTGGCCTTAAGATCATCTCCATAAAACTTCTGAACAAGTTTGGTGAAGATCGGATGTAAACTACTTGAATTAGAGAGTGGACACCATGCTGAATGTTAAACAAGAGGGCCAAGATGGCCCTAGTTCGCTCACCTTCGAAGAGTGTGTTCATTGAATTTTTTCCAAATGTATTGGACTGTTTGTAAAACATGCATGCCTGCATATGGGCTGTCAGTTGTAATGGCAGCCATCGTGTGAATATGAATATATTAGTCATTGCTGACTTTGACTTTTGACCTTGGTTTCTTGAGTTGTCATCTCGATACCATTTTACAGTGTTGAGTCATTGTTTTTAAGACGTTTGACCTAGTGACTTGAACATTATGTTGGTCATCTGCCAGTCATGATCAATGTAACTATGAAGATCATGAATCTAGGCATAAGCATAGTCAGTAAATATCAAGAAACAATTATATTGTTTTGAGTCAATGTGATGTGGATCTTTGATGTAGTGATTTGAAATTCAACAGGGGTATTTTTATAATCATGATCAATGCACCTATTAAGTCTTTATCCTAGGCGAAAGTGTTTTTGAGTTATCATTTGAAAACCAATTTTTGTATTTTGAATCACTGTGACTGTCACCTTTGACCTAGTGACAAGAAGATCAATAGGGGTCATTGGTGAGTCATGATCAATGTAGCCAACAGTTAGCAATTTACATTTCAAACCTAAATTTGGTACATGTAGCTGTATATTTTAGAACCCTTTACCAGCAGTAGCATATATCCATTGTTAATGTCTTCTTTAAACACAGCCTGTTAACCAGAGCTCACACACCAACAAATTACAGCAAAATGTTATTTCTGATCCCATACATTAACTTCATAAACAATCAATCCAAATAAGGAAAACTGCCCAACCCACTGGCGGCCATGTTTTTCAACAGACCGGAACCACTTTTGAACTCAATCAAGATATCATTTAGACAAACATTTTAACAAAGTTACATGAAGATTGAACATAAAATTTGACTTCTTCAGTGTTTACAAGGTTTTTCTTTTTTTTTGACCTAGTGACCTAGTTTTTGACCCGGCACAACCCAGTTTCGAACTCAGCCGAGATTTTATTGGGGCAAATCTTCTGACCAAGTTTCATGAAGATGGGACAAGAAATGTGGCCTCTAGAGTGTTTACGAGCAAATGTTAATAGACGGACGGACGTACGACGGAAAAAGACCGGTCAGAAAAGCTCACCTGAGCAATCAGGTGAGCTAAAAACACACTCAGTGACCCCGTGACCTAGTTTTAGACCCGGAATGGCCCATGTTCAAACTTGTCCTAGAGATCATTTAGATAAAACTTGTGACCAAGTTTGGTACAGATTGGATGAAAACTTCTTGAATTAGAGAGTGGACAACATGGCGAGGTTTAAAACGCACTAAGATACCCCGTGACCTAGTTTCTGACCCGGTATGACCCATATTCAAACTTGACCTAGACATCATCTAGATACAACTTCTGACCAAGTTTGGTGAAGATTGGATGAAAACTACTTGAATTAGAGAGCAGACAACATTGTGATGTTTAAAACGCACTAAGTGACCCCGTGACCTTGTTTTTGATCTGGCATGACCCATATTCAAACTTGCCCTAGACATTATCAAGATACAACTAATGACCAATTTTGGTGAAGATTTGATAAAAACTACTTGAATTAGAGAGCAGACAACATGGTAAGGTTTAAAACACACTAAGTGACCCCATGACCTACATTTTGACCCGGCATGGCCCATGTTCAAACTTGACCTACACATCATCTAGTTACAACTTCTGACCAAGTTTGGTGAAGATCAGATTTAATTTACTTGAAATAGAGAGCAGACACCATGCTCAATGTGTAAAACGTACTTAGTGACCCTGTGACCTAGTTTTTGATCTGGCATGGCCCATGTTCGAACTTGACCTTCAGATCATCTAGATAAAACTTCTAACCAAGTTTGGTGAAGATCAGATAAAAACTACTTGAATAAGAGAGAGGACACCATGCTGAATGTTAAACAAGAGCACCGCCTTGCGGGTGCAGACCGCTTATCTATTTTTCTTTTTAAAGGTTAAGGGACCTATCTCAATACTTCAATCACAAGGAGGAGGTGGGATGGAGAGGGGTGTATAGTGTGAGGGTGTGGTCATTTATTACATTATCTTCCAAAAATAAGAAAAAAGAATGCAAAAAAAAAATTGGGGGGGGGGGGGTTCTTGGGTGGGATGGTTGGACGGTAAAAGCAAGTAATAAAAATAAATATTTGGGGGGGGGTGGTCCGGGGGGGGGGGGGGGGGGGTTATAGTGTGAGGGTGTGGTCAATTATTAGATGATCTTTCAAAAAATAAATTAGGGGAGGGGGAATGCGGGGGGATTCCTGGGGGGGGGGGCGTGGGGGATGGTTTGGGTGGAGTCTATTGTGGTATGTCATGTAAGAGATGTTTTGTCCAAGTATCAATCAAATCTGATCATAAATAAAGAAGTAATGGCAATTTTAGCAAAATTTAATAATTTGACCTCCAGAGTCAAGGCATTCAAAGGTCAAGGTAAAAATCAACTTGCCAGGTACAGTACCCTCATGATAGCATGAAAGTATTTGAAGTTTGATTCTTTAGAAATAAAGTGGATCTAAACACAAAATCTAACCATATATTCAAAGTTACTAAGCCAAAAAAGGGCCATAATTCTGTCAAAATGACAACCAGAGTTATGCAACTTGTCCTATACTGTCTCCTCATGATAGTTTGCGAGTGTTTTAAGTATGAAAGCAATATCTATGCAGTGCCTTCCACGGGATTTTTGTCAGGCGCCCCGGGGCTGCTAGGGGTGGTTCAGGAGGGGTGTCCCCTCCCGACGTTGATTTTTTTAAAAATTTAACGTGTCAATTCACGTTCTGTGGTGCGTTATAACTCAAAGAAAAACAGCGTAAAAGACTAATTCGGTGCGCTATGACTCATCAAAAAATTCCCCCAGTCATTTAAAAAAAAATATTTTTTTTATATTGTTTAATTGTTTTAAAACATTCCCGCACAGATAGTAAAATCCCGACTCCAACGATTCCCCAATACATCCGTTTCAACCCGACTCTATTACTGTATACTTACTACTTTTCAAGTTTCTATTTATTACCCGATAATCCCGTATATTCCGTTTTTATAAATCACTGTCTGGTAAATATTTACAATAAAAGCTCTCTATTATTTCTTTAACACAAACCTTGCCATTTTTTAAGTGACTATTTATAGATTTGATGAAATATTGCCTCTGAATATGCGTCAATCCCCTGACCTGTTGTGTGCTTGTTAAAACGCTCAATACACGCACATTTTTGTATGAAAATGACGCGACGTTGTACATGCTGCATAATTTTCGCGCTCTTTTTAATTGAGAAACGGATTCTACACAAAATAAATTTGCACTGCTAATTTGAAGCAAAAATATTTAACTTTGCGGTAACATTTACATTCGGAAGTGTGTTTCGGATTAAAAACGCGTTAACATCAACTTACGGGAATGGGTTTCGGATTACAAATTTAATTATTCCCATATGAGATTTCACCAAATATTAACCGTTGCGTTATAAATTCAACGATAATTTGTGTAAACACTTTACGAGTCGAATAAATGTTTTGACGGAATTATGCATGAAATTCACTTTGTCCTCGAGGATCACGGCTGGTTGCCATCATCAGTCTTCTAACTATCGATTATCGGACGAAACATTTACAAGTGTGCGTAATTAATTCAACGAAGATTTGTAAAAGCGCATTACGTGTCGAATAAATGTCAGAAAAACGAGGTGAATCATTTCTATAAATGGACATGATGAAATATACATGTACTGGAATTAAATTGTTATCACATAATTGTAACCGGGAGTCATTTGCACAACTTACTCGCTATAAGTAATTAATTGTTTAGCACTTGCAATTAATTTCTCGTATTAATTATGAGTCATAGGTAACACTTGTTTACAGTAAAAAGGTGTGATGATGATGCCCGAAAATGTCTTAAACGTGCTGTACTTATTACCGTTTTTATATTACGTAAATGGTACAACTTCTTGCTAATCAAGCTGCGATAAACTCTTACTTCATGCCCGACGTCAATCAAAAATAATGGTCGATAGTTAACCCCGCCCTCATAAGCATAAGCAAAACCAATTGGACGATGAACTTCACAGTTTGACGACTGGAAAGTTACCAGATACATCTTTGTCAGCATTGTAATGACTGTGTAATGTGGCTAGAATAATCGATACGTTCGTCATGCTATTCTCTTATCAGTGGATTATCTATTACCCCATGTGGTGTTTATGGCGTTTATTTGTGAAAGTAGGTACCGAATGCTCTTTTAAAACAGGGAATATTGATACACTGATAGAGAAACCTTGATTTTTTTGGACAATCTCCACTTTCTTTTACTAAAAAATACACTGATCGGAAAATTTCAAGCGCCCCGGGGATTCTGATTTCGAAATTCAAGCGCCCCGGCAAGGGGCGCTTAAATGGCCTGGGGAAAACCCTGCTATGATACTTCAGGGGTAAAGTGAACACAAAACTTAACCAAATTTTCAATTTTCTAAGTATAAAAAGGGCACATAATTCTGTCAAAATGCCAGTCAGAGTTACATGACTTTGCCTGCACAGTCCCATTATGATAGTTAGTAAGTGTTGCAAGTATGAAAGCAATAGCTTTGATACTTAAGGAATAAAATGGACCTAAACACAAAACTTAACCAAATTTTCAATTTTCTAAGTATAAAAAGGGCACATAATTCTGTCAAAATGCACGCCACAGTTATCTAACTTTGCCTGCCCAGTCCCCTCATGATAGTAAGTAAGTGTACCAAGTTTGAATGCAATAGCTTTGATACTTTATGAGAAAAGTGGACCAAAACACAAAACTTAACCGGACGCTGCCGCCGACGCCAAGGTGATGACAATAGCTCTTTTTTTTTTTTCAAAAAATAGATGAGCTAAAAACGCACTAAGTGACCCCGTGACCTAGTTTCTGACCTGGCAAGGCCCATGTTCAAACTTGGCCTTAAGATCATCTAGATACAACTTCTGACCAAGTTTAATGAAGATCGGATGAAAACTACTTGAATTAGAGAGCGGACAACATGCTGAATGTTGGACTGGGCCGATTGGACTGCCCAGTCCCCTAATGATAGTAAGTAAGTGTACCAAGTTTGAATGCAATAGCTTTGATACTTTATGAGAAAAGTGGACCTAAACACAAAACTTAACCGGACGCTGACGCCGACGCCAAGGTGATGACAATAGCTCATTTTTTTTTTCCAAAAAATAGATGAGCTTAAAACACACTAAGTGACCCCGTGACCTAGTTTCTGACCTGGCAAGGCCCATGTTCCAACTGGGCCTTAAGATCATCTAGATACAACTTCTGACCAAGTTTGGTGAAGATCGGATGAAAACTACTTGAATTAGAGAGCGGACAACATGCTGAATGTTTAAAACGCACTAAGTGACCCCATGACCTAGTTTTTGACCAGGCAAGGGCCATGTTCGAACTTGGCCTTAAGATCATCTAGATACAACTTCTGACCAAGTTTGGTGAAGATCGGATGAAAACTACTTGAATTAGAGAGTGGACAACATGCTGAATGTTTAAAACGCACTAAGTGACCCCGTGACCTAGTTTTTGACCCGGCAAGGCCCATGTTCAAACTTGGCCTAGACATCATGTTGATACAACTTCTGATTAAGTTTGGTGAAGATCAGATGAAAACTACTTGAATTAGAGAGCGGACACTTAATACGGACCGACAGACAGACCGACAGACAGACCGACCGACCGACAGACAAGTTCACTCCTATATACTCCCTAAACTTTGTTTGTGGGGGTATAATAATGCTCATTTGAGAATAGAACGAAACATTTACAGTTGTGCGTAATTAATTCAACGATAATTTGTTACTGCGCATTACGTGTCGAATATATTTGAGGATGTGATATTATATAAATAGTCTATAAAGCATCATATAAAAATCTTATCCGCTTATTAAAACGTGAAAATAATAACTATGAAAGTAGCGTTAATCTAGGTTTTGACGCTGCACAAATGTACATGTAGGTGTATATCTTTGCATTCGATCCGCCGCGTACATATACGGAGGATTTAATACAGACTCTGAGTCATTGCACAGAACGATGCCGCATGCCTTGGCGATACACAGGGTGAACACACGACCTGGCCGCCGAGTACTAATTTTCTGGCCATGCCGTGAGCGAGGATAATGTTTGTTCCGCATTGGCTGTACTGTTCATGTCTTTTGTAGCTTAAGAAACTTCAGCGTACAGTTAATATAGTATTGACACATCTGTACGCTGAAGCTAACCCCGTATCGAAATTCAACCAGAGTCATAACATATTTATGTCACGCTATAAATCAAAGAAAGCTCATTTTCTTGGATACATTTCTACATATATTGGTTAATGTATATAAATTACTGCATTGGGGATTATTTTAAGGTTCAAATGTTTCAAATGCATCTTACAATATATGAAAATAACTCTCATCAGTCTGAAATTCACAATTTTGACGCCATTGTCGCTTTGTCACGTGACAAGTTTTCATTTGGATACTTCGACCTTGACATTATTTGCTGAAATTGTAAACATAACTTTCGTTTTCTGAAATCTATTATTTGTGATAAACAACTTACGTCTGGTGGATTATAAGACTGATTTCAGTGTGAATTGGGTAGTTTTAAATAATATTACTTTGAGTTTGTATTTACACTACAATTTCTTACCAAAACAAGCCAGAATAATCTAAAATACCCGGAAATGTCATTCTGAATTTGAAAACACTTGAGCACATGGTATGTTACTAAAAATAGAAAAACGTCATATGACTGTGAAATCTTGGGAGATTCGCATTTCAAGTAAGTCTGTCACATCGCTGTTTTTCTCGATACGTAAAAGCAAAATAGATAAATTTTAAATGTTTAAGATAGTATTTTGTGAAAGAATATATCAGTTAAATGTGAAAAATGTCAATCTTTCCGATCAAGTGGTTGATTTGGGCCAATAACTTCATTTAAAAGCTGTTTTGGACCAGTCTTTGTTAACTGTCAACTTTTAGGGAATTTCTGGTTGACTTTCCTAATGGGGTTGGTCCAGAACTACAAAGCCGCGCCAGCCAAAAATTATAAAAAGCGACATTTAAAGTTATGGTAACCAGAACTATGTCTTTTGTGGAGAATTGCTCAAAACGTTATCAAACCGAAAGCAGAAGATTTGACAAAGAATCTATCTTTCAGAGGTTCCCGAGTCAGTCAGTATATATATATATGGGTTGATTAGACACAAGATATATCTTGACTCTTGTGGAGGATTCTGGAGAAAGTCTGTGAATATTTTCTAATTCAGAATACTAGGCCTTGACTACCGGGCGAGTTGACTAAGTAAGTTAAAGTTGACCGGCAAGCCCTGAATTCGAGGCGTCGAAATTACATGAAAACAACGTTTAGCAGTTGGAATCCGGACGGTCAGTAAATGGGAGTTTAATTATTGTACAGTAGATTTTTCATCATTTAGCTTGTGAAAAATGTCTCATATTTGAGCTTAACGTTAAAATAAATGGCGCAATGCGCAATGATACCGTTAACGCCTATAAATAAGCATTGTCTCCTTTTAACTTAAACCATAAAACACATATAAAGACGCAAAAATTCAACTTACTACGTTATTATTATAATAATACGCGTTCACATTGGTAAACAGATAATACATAAACCAAAAAGTTCGTTAGAGTAAGTTCCCTTTCCCCGGTATGACTAGATGCCGAAAACAGTACTGTTTTCGAGAAAACAGTAAAATTTACCGAAACCGTGTTTTAATATATGAAAACATTGAATATAAAGACGAAAACGTCGCTTTTTCCTATGACTGATTTGAAAATGAATAGTAGTTTAAAGATATTTCAAAATATGTAATATAACTTTTTCATCAAATTTATTTTAATAAAAATACTCCTAAATGTGACCCCTATTGTACCAGTCCCTTTATGTACCACTTTGAGACTTTATGTACCACCTATATATTATGTAGGTGTTGTCCATTCATTCATAGCAAAATGAATGGGCATTATCACGATGTAAAGGTGGGAAATCTAACGGTTTTCGATAAATGTACTGTGTTTTTTTGCATTATGTCCTCGTAACATTTAATGCGTTCGTTCTTAAACAGGAATAAAATGCTTTTGTAAATAAGAAATAATTAATATATAACATCATTTAAATGCGTACTGGAGTAAGCATTCATTAAAATCATATTTTAACGCCACTATCACGATTTAAAGGTGAGAAATCTAACTGTTTTCGCGACCATACGGACCATATGGACCATACAGCTTAGAATATACGGTCCAGATTTGCGGAATAAAGGCCCAGATTTGCGGACCATATGGACCATATGGACCACATGTTTTTACTTCATGTAGAGAATTTAAATACACGAAATACTACAATACTTAATATGCTGTGCACACTATGATACAGTGCCCAATGGACCGATGGTCATTTTTTGACGCACACATGTTAATCTGTTGTTGAACGAAGAGTCAGAAAGTGGTGCATAATATGGGCGCTGTGGAAACAGACAAGGCAACGTCAATGTAATTCTAAAAAGATGTACGAGTTAGTTGATGAGTGTAGATTGTATGGACATGTAATATGTAAACTTGTATTTATTTGATTAAAAACTCATTTCTTAAAACGTATGTAGGACTTACTTGATCTAAACTGCTAATATTTTACCCAAAAATAGAAAATCAATGCATAAGCAAATAATATGCGGCCCATATGGGTCCCATACGGGTCCCATATGGGAGTCATTTGGGAGCTATATGGGCTTGCCCATGTGGGAATGCCGATAAGGGTCCCATATAGGTCCCAAATTATTGCGCTATCACGAAAAAGATGTAAACTTGTATTTATTTGATTAAAAACTCATTTCTTAAAACGTATGCTGGACTAACTTGATCTAAACTGCTAATATTTTACCCGAAAATAGAAAATCAATGCATAATCAAATAATATGCAGTCCATATAGGTCCCATATGGGTCCCATTTGGGCCGCCCAACAAAGCACAAAATCAGCTACCGGGCTGTTTCTGGGCAAACTCATATGGGTAAGCCCAAATGGGAGTCATTTGGGACCTTTATGGGTTAGCCCATATGGGAATGCCATTAAGGGTCCCATATAGGTCCCATATTATTGCGCTATCAGGAAAAAGATATAAACTTTTATTTATTTGATTAAAGACTAATTTCTTAAAACGTATATATGACAAACTTGATCTCAACTGCTAATATTTTACCCAAAAATATAAAATCAATGCATAAGCAAATAATATGCAGCCCATATGGGTCCCATACGGGTCCCATTTGGGCCGCCCAACAAAGGACAAAATCAGCTATCGGGCGCACATTTTTTGAAAATTCTGTTTTTGATATTGCTTTGTTTTCAATAATGTATATACTATGATTAATATGTAGTTATTTTCAAGAGATAATTTTAATTTAAATAATCGCGCAGAAAAATAGTAGTATTTAAATAATATGCGCATGCGCAGATGTTAATTCCGCCTCGCGAAAACATTCAAAACAAAAACACTCGAAACGAAAAATTTGTTAAATTGTGATATTATACACGTAATTTTATATTTCTTTTAAAATCAGATATATATTGCTGATCACGCATTATTTATTTATCTGTTACTTCAATGAATGCCTGTGTGTTTAATAATTTGAACTGCAAATTATTAGATTTCTTATTCGCTTTGCCTTTGTCATGTATTTTCGCGACGTAAGTCGTTACGTACGATTGTCGCCATAGATCAATCTCTTAGTTAAACTGCTTAATTCAACTTGATTCTGCCTAAAATTCAATACAAACTTTTTATAGCAGACAGGCGCATGTCTGAAAAAATGGAACACTTAATTAGTAATCATGCTAATGCATGAGAATCTTACTCATCTCGTACATTGATAGCTAAAGAAACTTCAGCGTACAGTTTATATAGTATTGACAGACCTGTACGCTGAAGCTAACCCCGTATCGAAAGTCAACCAGAGTCGTAACATATTTATGTCACGCTATAAATCAAAGAAAGCTTATTTTCTTGGATACATTTCTACATATATTAGTGAATGAATATAAATTACTGCATCGATGAATGTTTTAAGGTTCAGATGTTTCAAATGCATCTTACATTAGATGAAAATAACTCTCATCAGTCTGAAATTCACAATTTTGACGCCATTGTTGCTTTGTCACGTGACGAGTTTTCATTTGGATACTTTCGGATAAACCGTGACATTTTATGCTGAAATTGTAAACATTACTTTCGTTTTCTGAAATCTATTATTTGTGATTAACAACTTACGTCTGGTGGATTATAAGACTGATTTCATTGTGAATCAGGTAGTTTTATATAATATTTACTTTGACTTTGTATTGACACTACAATTTGTTTACAAAATAAGCCAGAATAATTAAAATACCGGGAAATGTCATTCTGAATTTGAAAACACTTGAGCACATGGTTTGTTACTAAAAATAGAAATAACGTCATATGACCGTGAAATCTCGGGAGATTCGCATTTCAAGAAAGTCTGTCACATCGCTGTTTTTCTCGATATGTATGAGCAGAATAGATACATTTTAAATGTTTAAGATAGTTTTTTGTGAAAGAGTATATCAGTTAAATGTGAAAAATGTCAATCTTTCCAATCAAGTGGTTGATTTAGGCCAACAACTGCATTTAAAAGCTGTTTTGGACCGGTCTTTGTTAACTGTCAACTTTTCGGGAATTTCTGGTTGACTTTCCTAATGGGGTTGGTCCATAACTATAAAGTCGCGCCAGTCAAAAATCATAAAAAGCGACATTTAAAGTTATGGAAGCCAGAACTAGTACATTGATAATATTAATTTAAACGTATTACATCAAAGACGTATACTATAATGTTTTTTTATAGGTCTTTGATTACTTGCACGCAAGCCAAGGTCATACATGCCATAATTTTTGAGGTCCAAAGCGGGACATTCCATAAAAAATCGTCGGGACATTTGACCAAAAAGCAGGACACCTAAAACGATCTATCATTCCACCTTTAGGCTTTACTATTGTCAGTAAATAGTACTAACAAAAACTCTTGATATTTTTATTCACGACATAAAACATCTGATATGACATGAAATCTAAAACATAACAATAACAGTTTTATTAAATAAGACAATAGCAAACAACGAAATAAAATTCATCGTTTTAAGAGTATAAAATCTAGAACATTACGACAACAATACTCATTATATTAATTTCAATGGCAAACATTAACGCAGGGGAGGTTATCCAGTTGACTGAAAGTACGGGTTAAAGTACACTATCTACCGAACCACTTTTACTGTTTGTTGCGATGTTTTTTTAAGCATGTATCCATGCGCAGTTTGTTACTTGTCAATTGTCGCGGCTTAATTGGAGTAGGGTCAAACTGTCATGCATAGCACCTTGTTGATTTTAGCTTAATTAAAGTAGGGTCAAACTGTCATGCATAGCACCTCGTTGTTTTTATTACAATTACACCCAATTGCACTAGACAGGATGGGTATCACTTATTGGACTGTTTGTTGCGATTTTGGTATATTGCACATTCATATTATCCCGCTATATTGGAACTAAACATTGAATGTTAAAGACTCATTAATGACGTAGAGTTAATTTTACGAAACAATTGTTTTGTAAACCGTTTCAAACAAATACAAAAATAAACACATTTTCAACATTTATTTCATTATAATCGATAGCAATAAGCGACCACTATTTTAAAGACCACCATGGTGTGAATGCCTGATGAAATCAATAATTAGCCGATAAATCGCTGATAAGGTGTCATAAACAACACTGGTACACACGATAAGTAGAATCGGATTGTTAATTGGGGGCAATAAAGGGATGAGCGGTGGTAAGTGTTAGCGAAACAGAGCTTGAATAGCGAATTTTATTGGGAACCTATAGACCTTACATCGTTTTTTACGAATGTCGGGACAAATCGTCTCACGGCGGGACAAAGGGTCCAAAAGCGGGACTGTCCAGCCGAGATCGGGACGTATGGCATGTATGGCCAAGGTTGTCTGCCTGTGGGCAAATTTTAATGATTATTTAAACACATATTTGCAGATTATTAAAACAGTCTGTGTATTAAGAAATAATTAAATTCGTAATGTTTATTGTACAAATTTATTTCAGAAAATAAAATATTCACCACCGCCTCGTTTGCCAACATCGTCTTTACAAGGAATGTCCAGCAGTGCATGACAGAGGCCGGTCACTCCCATTAAGTCCAGGCAGCTGAAGAGCCTTCCCAAAGACAGTTCATAGGACAAAGTAACTGATTTTTGTGCTTGAAACTTTAACTTAAAATAATTTTAGTTTTGGAATTACTGCTTATAAAATACCTGATAGTTAATTACATAAATAATTGATGTAAACAGATAATCTAATATAAAAAATATAAAATACACAGTCATTTAGTGATCTATAATAATACATACTTCTTTTAATAAAAGAAACAAATTGACGTTGACGGGCATATAGGTGTAAGTTGCTATAATCAGCCCTAGCTGTACAACAGCTGTTGGGACAAATCGGGCCCGCCACCGTTATATCGTCACACATCCGATATAATTATATCCGACCCAGCTGTGATATATATTATTGTCAACATAATTTTAGGTACAGTTGTTTTTTACTCTGTCGTCAGATGCAGTTACACAGATTTTAACGGTGTTGGAAACAATCAGAGATGAGAACAGGGAAATGAAGCGGATGCTGCAGCGGCTCTTGGCGAGGTCAGCTACTGATGACGAGCAAATGCAACTGCCAGAGAACATCAGTCTTCCAATTGGAACATTTGAGTAAATGGATGAGTTTGAAGAGCATCTTGGTGATGAAGCTACAATCCATCTTTTCTAGGACTGCTGCATAGTTCAAGCTTTTTTATCAAATATATTAAGCAATGTTGTAAATGTAATTGACAGTTTTTTCTCCATTGATCCTAAACCATTCCTTTAAGGCTCATCTTCTAAGAAAGCATACAATCTTTTTTTATCTGGAAATGAAACGGTATATATTCCTTTGCAAAAGAAGAAACAGCATTCCAGTTTTTGAAGGTTTTAAAAGACATATATATATATATCATGTGCAGTTACGAAAAACACTAGAATGTATGAAGATATCAAAGATAATAATGTGGACTTGTTCTCGAAAAAGGATTTGCCATTTATTTGAGTTTTGGATTTTTCTGCAGGGTTTTTAATTTGTAGTTTATAAAATATTTGGTTTAGTCTCGCAAGTATGTTTTCTACGAATGTTCTTTGAGTACATGGTGTGTTATTTGTATTGCTTAAAGATTTAATATGCATGGGCAGAGCTCCAGATAAGGTTTTGTGAAATTCTTAAATTACTACCAGATTTTCAAAAAGAATTCTTAACTCTGAAATTTTATTCTTAACGTTACTACTAAGTTTTGGAAAATAATTCTTATTTTTTGTAAATGACCTAAAAATAAATAATAATGGTTATTTTCATGCAAAAAAAAATCAAAATAAACATACTAGCAACTTTATTTATACTAGTTCAACAGTGTCTTTTCAGTATTATACAATTTTATTTTTCAAAAACCTTCATATGCCCAAACTGCTCAGATTGCATGCCTTAGATGAATTTTTACATATTTCACAATTAAAATGGGTCTCCCCTTCAATCTTTTCAACGATTAGCCACGGGACTTGTCCCTTCCACTCGTTCAATGTTTTTTGTGTGTTTAAGTTTGGACCCATCGTGTCGCATTTTTGTTTAGCTTTTCTGACTGTGTCGGCAACTGAACATACAACATCATATAAGATCTTTTCTATAATGTCTTTCTAAACATTTAACTTTGGCTCACTTTGTGTACAATATGTTAAACGCGTGTTTTTGGACGCTTTGCAGTTTTTTAGGACGCTCTCTGGGCGCTGCCATTGTTTTTTGACAGATAGACTGTATACGCCGCTTTTATTGGAAAAAATGCGCTTTGTTAAACAAACCCGATAACCATTCTATAGTGTTTTTTCCAGGCCGTTTTAGCGTGGCGAATCGCCATGCCCCTTTTTTGTAGCGCCACGCTGCCCCATTCAAAGCCATTTAGCGCCACGCTGCCCTTTCCAAAGGCCGCCGCCCTGCCCTTTTATGAGTACCCGCTGTTTTCTGTCCATATTGATAACATCTTGACCAAATTTCTAAGCCGACTAGTATCAGATTATGACCTCCGAGGCAGCGCGTTTGTGAATTAGTCATGCGTGAATAACCCCATGTCAGTATCAATCGATATGTTATACCACTAGTCGGTCGGTAATGTGTATTCCTCCACGATAAAATCGTGGACTGTTACTTCAGAGACTTTTGATGAAAATTTCGATGTTATCCTCGTGGCATTTCATACATAATTCAGTTATATCAAAACATATATTTTTACCCATAATGACATTTAAAAACACAAACAAATTAATTATTATTCGATATGGTCTTAAAGATAATTATTTATTGAATTAATTACTGAGACGTACACTAATTAAACAAAATGAGAATCGCGTATTAGGCGGACGTATAGACGAATTTACGTTGCTATGCGCACCTGTCGCTTACATCATTTGACATTTTGACAACATGGCGGACATACAGAATTAAATTGTGACTCGGCAAACATGGCAAATAACGTCGTTAACGATCGAATTAACGATGGAGATTATACATTCAGAAGGAATTAATGAAATGTCTGTGATAATCAACGATGCATAAACATGTTTTTGATAGCAACAACATACTTATTTGTAATTACTCAGTGGGTGTATCACGATGTTTCACGGAAACGAGTGCTTGCATATTGTTTGCGATCAGTTTACTCGCAATATTAGACATCTGCAAAGAGTATCGTTAGAAATGGGATAAGACAAACATGGTTTTATTTATATGTTAGTGGATCTTTGTATAATCAGATTCATATGCATATATTGCTTTATTTTCCCCACGTTTTTCGGAGAAAAAGTGGGGATATTGTCGTGATGTGCGTCTGTCCGTCCGTCTGTCCGACCTGGCCACCTGCTCCTCCTACACTATTAGCACTAGAACCTTGAAACTTACATACATGGTAGCTATGAGCATATGTACGACGTTGACAGTGACGGAATTTTGATCTGACCCCTGGGTAAAAGTTATGGGGGTTGGGGCGGGGCCGGGTCAGAGATTTTCAGTCATTTTTGTTATGTTATTTTGCATTAACTTCTTCATTTCCACCGTCAATCTCAACTATGCATGGCCCCATTACCAACCTTGGGGCGCCTCTGGGTCAAACATGTGGCGTGGGGATACGCGTCGGCCTCTGCCGCGCCATTTCTAGTAATTTCTATGTTTTCAAGTGTAGTTATACTTATATAAAACTGGTAAAATTCTGCAGTTTTATAAGTATATTACTTAAACGACATTGTTCACAAATGCACAAATCTCTGAACAAATCTCTTAAGGTAAATTATGCAATTTGCAGATTTGCTATACAGTATACCAGACACCTGTAAAATAAATTAATTTGGGATCTTGTAATTTAATTGACAACAATAATAACATTGTATGCGAACACAATTATTACCTTAATCAGATTACAAATTTTATTTACACAAAAGTGTTTGTATTACAACACATTAATGATTTAAGAACGCTTATGGTACTCATTATGTTGAATATATGCATATGCTTTTAGACACCGTCACCAACTGTTTCAATGTGAAACATTGTGAAAACATGTTTTTTATCTGTTTTTTGCGGATTTTAGAAATTTGATTGTTATAAATTCATTAAAAGCAATATTATTGCACATAACATATTATTTATTAATTAACTTTGGTAAAAGAATATACAAATACGACATGTAGGCAGACATTGCTGATCTCTACGAGATATTGCTGAACTCTACGGTAATCATGATAGTTTCCCGATATCACATACATATATCTAGATATGAATTCTGGGATCTGTTAAGATCCTTTCTTGAAAAACGGCTTCAGCTCAATTACTCAGTTGAATGAAACAAAAAGAGCTAATTTATTAAAAAGTGATCATTGAAAATGCGAAACTTTATATCATGGTTAATAAATTATAATGACTTGATAATGGTTTGATGGCTGGATTCAAGGTCTATATGATAAGTGTAATGAATAATACACAGCTGGTTTTAGCCCAATAAATTGAGATTTAATTATGCTATTATAATGGCACTTTGCATTGCACATGGTCTTTGTTTTGCTTTTCAAAATTACTGCAGTAAAAATATTGTTTCCGCTCAATAGCTTTACACATGAAATTATATTGTCTGTCTTAATTGTCAATGCATTATTGGTTCAAAATATTATCTATTGTTTTAGAATTATAGCTTTACATTTTCATTGAAAGGTACCGGTTTGTCACTTTTAATGACTTTGTAGTTTGAAATTCAAATTAAAAAGAAATGTCAGCATACAAGAGGCAGCCATGAGCGTATAAGCACATTGTTCTTCAATAGGTTTATCATAAAAAACAATCAGTGTTTCTTTGTTCCTGTCATTGATAAAACAAAGAAATGAACTTGGTGAGGGTTAATACGCCTAAAATAGACTAAACATGATATCCCTCCACAGTGAATTTCGTTCAGCTTAATCGTCATGCAAGCTCAAAAGAAGATGTGTGATACCTATTGAAATGTTACTAAAATAGAAATAACTTTAATGTTACACATCATTTTGTTTAGTTTAAAATTACCAATTTATTCTGTGTACTTATGCTAGCCATGATATCTATTTTCTGCACTACTGTTAACTGGTATTGCAATAGGTTTTTAAAACAATGAATATATTTTGATAAAAAACAACATGAAAAACTAGAACACTTAAAGTTCTTGAGCATATATAAGTTGTTTTCCACCTGCGCCATTTTAGTAATGCATTATTTGCAGTAAAAACTGAATTGTTACATGTATTCTTGTAAAATTGCAAATTTTAAGGTAGCGCACTTTTGGGATTTTTCCGTGCAGGTTCGAATCCTGCCGACAACGCATGCTTTTTGCGATGCGTTTTATTTCTTTTCTAACGTAATTTGATTTTATATAGCATATAAGCTATGTTTATTATTCCCACGTTTTTCGGAGAAAAAGTAGGGATATTGTGGTGATGTGCGTCTGTCCGTCCGTCCTGGCCACCTGCTCCTCCTACACTATTAGCACTGGAACCTTGAAACTTACAAACATGATAGCTATGAGCATATGTGCGACGGTGACAGTGACGGAATTTTGATCTGACCCCTGGGTCAAAAGTTATGGGGTAGGGGCGGGGCCGGGTCAGAGATTTTCACTCATTTTTATACGCCCGTCTATGACGGGACGTATTATGGTATACCCCGCGTCCGTCCGTCCGTCCGTCTGTTAATGTCGTACGCTACGTCAAATATCCTTTGACAGATTTTCTTCAAATTTTAACACAATCTTAATATTGATAAACCCTGATCCCCTTTCGTTTTTGACGGAATTCTGAATTGTCGTTCCAGAGTTATGGGACTTTGTTCGTCAAAATTTCGTGATTTCATTGAATGTCCTACTGTAGCTATATAAAAATGTTAAAGTTGTTATAACTTTGGTATGCTTGGACCTAGAGTCTTGAAACTTGACATGAAGGTTGGCCAGAACTAGTAAGTAACCCCTGGACATTTCAAGGTCATTCATTTGAAGGTCAAGGTCACTGTGACCTTGAATGTAAAAATGTTAAAGTTCTTATTTCATGTTATAACTTTGGTATGCTTGTACCTAGAGTCTTCAAACTTGAAATAAAGATTGGCCAGTACTAGAAGATGACCACTGGTCATTTCAATGTCATTCATTTGAAGGTCAAGGTCACTGTGACCTTAAATGTTAAAATGTTAAAATTGTTATAACTTTGGTATGCTTGGACATAGAGTCTTCAAACTTGACATGAAGGTTTGCAAGCACACTTAGATGACCACTGGTCATTTCAAGGTCATTCATTCTAAGGTCAAGGTCACTGTGACCTTAAATGTTATTGTTGTTCATGTATCCTACCGTAGCTCAAATATCCCCCGATGGATTTTTTATACGCCCGTCTATGACGGGACGTATTATGGTATACCCCACGTCCGTCCTGTCCGTCCGTCCGTCCGTCTGTTAATGTCGTACGCTACGTCAAATATCCTTTGACAGATTTTCTTCAAATTTTAACACAATCTTAATATTGATAAACCCTGATCCCCTTTCGTTTTTGACAGAATTCTGAATTGTCGTTCCAGAGTTATGGGACTTTGTTCGTCAAAATTTCGTGATTTCATTGAATGTCCTACTGTAGCTCAAATATCCTTCGATGGATTTTTTTCAAATTTCAACACAATCTTAATATTGATAAACCCTGATCCCCTTTCGTTTTTGACGGAATTCTGAATTGTCGTTCCAGAGTTATGGGACTTTGTTCGTCAAAATTTCGTGATTTCCATGCTCATGTACTTATAAAATAAACCATGTATTCAAATACAAATAAACTGAAGTAAAAAAATGATTCAAAGGGTTATTTATTACCTTACTACTTCATTGGCGAACGACGGGCGTATCATGCGCTCATGGCGCAGCTTTTATTTTATGTTATTTTACATTAACTTCTTCATTTTTGCACCGATTTACTTTAAATTGATACTGAGCCTCTCTTATGACAATACGGTCAATCTCAACTATGCATGGCCCCATTACCAACCCTGGGGCGCCCCGGCCTCATAAGCCACGCCCACCCAAAATTGCCTTTTACTATAATTTCTTCATTTCTACACTGATTCACTTCGAATTGATACTGAACCTCTCTTATGACAATACGGTCAATCCCAGCTATGCATGGTCCCATTACCAACCCTAGGGCACCCCGCCCACATAGGCCACGCCCACCCAAAATTGCCTTTTACTATAATTTCTTCATTTCTACACCGATTCACTTCAAATTGGTATTGAACCTCTCTTATGACAATACGGCCAATCTCAGCTATGCATGGCCCCATTACCAACCCTGGGGCGCCCCGCCCACAAAGGCCATGCCCACATGGGCCACGCCAACCTAAAATTGCCTTTTACTATAATTTCTTCATTTCTACACCGATTCACTTCAAATTGATACTGAACCTCTCTTATGACAATACAGTTAATCTCAACTATGCATGGCCCCATTACCAACCCTGGGGCGCCCCGCCCACATAGGCCACGCCCACCCAAAATTGCCTTTAACTATAATTTCTTCATTTCTACACCGATTCACTTCAAATTGATACTGAACCTCTTTTATGACAATACGGTCAATCTCAACTATGCATGGCCCAATAATCAACCCTGGGGCGCCCCGGCCACATAGGCCACGCCCACCCAAAATTGCCTTTACTATAATTTCTTCATTTCTACACCGATTTACTTCAAATTGATATTGAACATCTCTTATGACAATACGGTCAATCTCAACTATGTATGGCCCCATAACCAACCCTGGGGCGCCCCGCCCATAATAGGCCACACCCACCCAAAATTGTTTTTGTCCCCACGCTTTTTGAAAAGCGTGGGGATATTGTGGTTATCTCCGCCGTCCGTCCGTCTGTCCGTCCTGGCCACTATCTCCTCCTACACTATTAGCACTAGAACCTTGAAACTTACACACATGATAGCTATGAGCGACCCTGCTCTATTTCGAATTTTGATCTGACCCCTGGATCAAAAGTTATGGGGGTTGGGGTGGGGCCGGTTCAGAGATTTTTAATCATTTTTTAAGGTTATTTTACTATAATTTCTTCATTTCTACACCGATTGTCTTCAAATTGATACTGAACCTCTCTTCTGACAATACGGTCAATCTCAACTATGCATAGTCCCATTACCAACCCTAGGGCGCCCCGCCCACATAGGCAACGCCCAGCCAAAATTGCCTTTTACTATAATTTCTTCATTTTTACACCGATTCACTTCTAATTGAAACTGAACTTCTCTTATGACAATACGGTCAATCTCAACTATGCATGGCCCCATTACCAACCCTGGGGCGCCCCTGGGTCAAACATGCGGCGTGGGGATACGTGTCGGCCTCTGCCGCTCCATTTCTAGTTATGTTTGTCGTGCTGTACAGTGTTTTGAAACAGCTTGGAACTTAAATGTTCATTGCAAGGTAAATATATTAATATAAATCATAGTAGGTTAAATGCATCAATTACTATATACCATTTAATGTGCTTGTTTATATTTTATGTTTTTTTCCACAGCTGCATCTGATGCGATTACATGTTTCTCCCTTATTCAGGTATTCACGGAACGTTTTTGCCCTTTTTTGCCTAAACTGCGCGCTAAAATGCCCTTTTTGAAAGTAATGCGCCATGCCCCTTTGCCCTCCTGGGAAAAACACTATTCTATATAAGCACCGCAATGATCTTTAATACGTGAAAAGAACTCAATAAAAATCGATACGAACCGATGTAAAAATAATATTAGTAACTTGATTTTGTAATTCTTAATGGTATGACAAGATTTTAAAATAAATATGTAACAGACTTGAAAATAATTCGTAATTACGAAAATACGACCCTTATCTGGAGCTCTGCATGGGTATGCTTTGTAGTAATGTGTAGTACATCAGGAAAATACTCGAAGGTATTCTGTATATGTAATATATATTTAATATCAAAATAATAGAAGTCCTTAATTCTATAGTCGTATAACTGGTCGACATATATAATGTTATAGAAAAAGGTCTTATTGTTTGAAGTTATGTCTTTATTGTTCCATAAAATAGTTTTACTGTTGGTTTGGGTTTATAGATTATGAGTAACATTACTCAATGCGGATAGAACATTAGATAGAAACATGTTTTTGTTAGCAACTTCATGTATAATATTTTTGCTCATGTTACATTCAAAAAGTTAGGAATCACCATATTATTTTAGAATTTTCTGGTAGAATAGTTAACGTGGGATCCTCCTGCTGTGTATGTATGAATCCATGTATATGTGTGTAATACTTTATGTAAATAAAAGTTGAGAGTACTTTAATAAATGTTTAAGTCTTTTAACAAAAACCTTGTATTTCTTGCAGGATAATGCTATTAAGCTCTTAAACCCTTTGATATCAGTCTGTTCCAGTAAAAAGAAATAGATAAAACATTTATAAAAAAAATGAAATTGGAAGTACATATACAAGAATCTTTTGTCTGATGTTCAATTTGAACAAACAGTATTTCATGTTTGCAGCCTACATATTATTTCTAACATAACCTGAATTTCCATTAATGCGTTGTCCAAAATTTTACAGGCTCTGTGTATCCATATTGAATACAATGATACCAGTTTGTAGCCCAAATTTAGTACAATGCTGCCCGTATGTAGCCCATATTGAGTAAAAGGGCTACCCATCTGTAGCCCATATTGAGTAAAAGGAATGCCCATGTTGGACCTATATGGGTCCCATGTGGGCACCTATATGGGCCCCATGTGGGCTGCCAACATGGGACCCAGATGGGTAGTGCAACCGGGCTCCATATGGGCCCCATCTGGGCTGCCCCATATACTTTAATGGGGCAGCCCAGATGGGACCCATGTGGAGCCCGGTTGCACTTCCCATCTGGGTCCCATGTTGGCAGCCCACATGGGGCCCATATAGGTGCCCACATGGGACCCATATGGGTCCCATATAGATTGTTTGCTGGGCAGATCACACAAAGCATATACAGCATATAGGGCCTACAAAGCATACAGATCAAGCAAAGCACACAAAGCATACAAAGCTAAGAAAAACACTAACAGCATATAACATTTAAGTAAATAAAGCATATAGAGCATGCTAAGCATCCAAAGCACACAAAGCTAAGCAAATCTAACACTATATAACATTATAGTAGAAAATGAACTTAAAACTAAGTGATGTGATGCTCCCTTGCTGTGGAAATCCCATTCAGTCTACAGCATTTGCACCTACAGATTTTTCCAGTCCATGTCCCAATTAAAGTTTTAAATTGCGAAAAATTTGTACATTTTCTAAAATCTTCTGGTAGGGAGTTCCACAGCGAGGGGGCAGCATATCTAAAAGAATTTTTACCATATGTTGTTGTGCGTACCTGTGGTATCTGTAAAATATTGGTATATCTAAAATTTATGGTTGACTGTCTCTTAACAATTAAATCATTTAACAAAGGTGGAGAAATTTCATTTATGATTTTAAATGTTTCAATAGCCATTGATCTTATACGTCTTATTTGCAAAGATGGAAGGTCTACCTTTTGTAAAAGATCGATATATTGAGTGCTATAGTTGTTGTATATAAAACGAATTGCCCTTTCTTGAGTTTTTTCCATCTTTTTAATATTAGTTTCTGAACAGAAATGCCAGGTCATTGGGCAAAAATTAAAATTTGATAATAAAAAGGTATGAAAAATTAAAAGCTTGTTTTTTACACTTAAATTTCTACCAATTCTTTTTAAGATGTTAATTTGAGTGGCTGCCTTCTTACATAATCCTTGTATATGAGTATCAAAATTTAGTTTATAGTCTATGTCAATACCAAGTAGTTTAACAACTTTTTCACAAGTTATAGTAGCATCACCTATCTTAAATGAGGGCTTTTTACAAGAAGTTGATTTGCCTATTGCAAAAGATTGAAATTTGTCAGGGTTAGCTTGCATCTTATTAAAATGAAACCAATCAATAAGAATGTTACTTTCATGTTGTAAAACACTTATAAGTTCATCAAAGTTTGTTGTGTAGAATGACAGAGTATTATCATCGGCATAATTGTAAAGGGTAGATTTGTTTATAAAATAAAAAATATCATTAATAAAGACATTGAACAGTAAGGGCCCCAGGATAGACCCTTGGGGTACTCCTTTTGTTATACTGGCCCATGAACTAACTGTATCTCCTATTTTAATTTGCTGTTTTCTGTTAAAAAGGTAAGACTGGAGGAGTCTGGACGCAGGCTCTGACATACCATGCACTGACAGATTTGTCTGTAATATATCGTTAGGCAGGCAATCGAAGGCCTTGGACAGGTCCATGATAATTGCTGCAGCGTAGTGGTCTTTATCGAGAGCCTGCCTCCAGTCCTCCAGAAGTTCTAATAGGGTGGTTTGACAGCCATGTCCCTTTCTAAAAGCACATAAAAAATTATTAAAATTTTTATCAAAATGAAAGTTAAGTTGATTAGCAATTACTTTCTCAAAAATTTTAGAGGGCATTGGTAGGACACTTACTGGTCTATAGTTAGCTTTGCAAAAATGGTCATTTTTCTTGTATAAGGGTGTTACTTGTGCCATTTTGAGTTTATCTGAGTCAAAGTCTCATGTAGTCTCCAACCTTCAAGCAAATGAGTGAATTTCTGTTAAACATCAATGTTTTCCCTACCACATGCACAAAGAAACATTCTTAAATAAAGTCATGGCAAGTGCCCACATAGAGAATTGTGTCTTCTTATAAATGATGTTCAGGAGTAAAGCATTGCACTCCAAAAAGATTTAGTATATTGTAACATCTACGGAACATGGACCTGTTTGTCCGCTAAGCTGGGCCGTATCGTACGCTAATCTGAGCCATATTATCTGAGCCGTATGGTCCATGGTCCGTAAGACACTAATTCGTTTTACCTGATCGAAAGTGATATAGATTTGACCTAGATAAGTGACTGGTTGTCACCAGTAAACAGGTATGACAGGGGTTTTCTGCCTATTTTGGGAATTTTTGCTTCGATGGAACGGCTCATTTTGGGAAAAAATTGTGAATTTATCATGCTTTAATAAGTCAGTGGTTTCACAAATAAATTTGTTTTTATTTGTTATTTTGTCTACTTTATATAAACGGTTTCCAGTCAACTCGTACCTAAGTCAACTCGTACCCTAGTCAACTCGTACCCGATTTGGTCAACTCGTACTTTAGTCATTTTTCAGATTGGTCAGCTCGTACCTTTTTAATATTTGTTCTTTATAGAAACAAATTGCGATGGGTGTTTGCATGCATTTGATGTTTTTTATGTTTATTGCAGGTACGAGTTGACCAAATAATTCTGTTGTACTGAGCAAGTGTGACACCTAAATAGTATACAAATCGTTCTGATACAAATTTCTTTGTTTCATTTTTTTTGTATTGTGGCAAAAATAAGATTAATGCCAAATTCTATTATGACAAGTCATTTTATTTTTTTAAATTAACTGTAAGCAATATTGAATTAGTTATTTAAAAACATGAATTAGTTATATATCATTCACGTTCCATAAATACATCAGTTCTCATTGTATATACATATGGGGCCTGCTTTCTGCTAATCTTGGTATTAGTGTACAAAGTACAACATACCAATGGCGGCTGAGCGCAGAATACTGCAATCGGCCGCCAAAAAAATCTATATGGATTTGCGGACAGAAATACAAAGAAGGAATCTGCGGACGATATATACAATTGTTGCGTTATAACTCGTATACAGATAACTCTATTGATAGTTCTGTGTTCTTTATTCAGTTCTTTACATAATGTTTCAAAGTCCAATACATCCAAGTCCAAAAGTTAATCAACAATATATTACAAAATCCGTTCAAATCCATCCGTATGAAATTCTAATTAAATAATGTATTGAATTAATACATCAAGCAAAGATACTCTTACTCTAACGTATATTTAGTCGTGTTACTATGTCAATTGCGGAAGAGAAACCTATCACCGAAGACGTAATTTATCATATATATATCGGTCATTTTGGTTTGCATATACAATAAATGGTCTTTTTAGTTGAAAAGGCAGACGAAATCGACTAAAGTTTGAATATAAATTGACGTTTTATCTCTCCATTTGGAGACCGTTTACATAATTTACGAAATTGGCCTTGAAGTTGCGCTGCTTACCATTTTAATATTTATATAATTAAATAATAATAATCTTATACCTTAATGTTTTTATTATAATTGAACATTTTCTTTGAGGCCAATTTCTACAAAATTTAAAATATACTGCTCTGTTTTATTTACATAATTTATGTTTATTTACTTAATCATAGGCTAATAATCATATTAAAAATCATATTAAAGATAATTTCTAAAAAAATTAATAATAACAGTTCTGTTTTATAAACATGATTTATGCATGCATCAATATTTAGCATACTCTTTAGGATAATAGTTTCAACTTAATAATCATATTCTACATAACTAATTTCTATATGATTTAGTAATTGTTCTTAATGTTAACTATATTAGGTTAATATGACACTCAATCAATCAATTAACACAGACCGTTATCTCTTTAATCTTTTAATTAATCGACATTGTTCAATAAAGGCCAGTTGCTACTTCACACAGCGCAATACACGCGAGAATTATTGTAAGTTGATCAGTTTAATTAATTGAATATTGATGATGTTTTTATTGAGATTTAATGATGTTTATATGAATTTTAAATTTATTTGCCTATGCAGGGATCGACAAGATTACAATAAATTAGATAATCCGACAGACGGTGGTTATATATTGCTGAATGAAAGAACCATAAACAACGCAAGAAGTTACACTCAAAATCTCATAATCTTAATGATTATAATACACATATTAATGTCGAATAATTTATAAATTTAATATATACAGCTTATATATAAAATAATAAATGATGCACTTTCTATTGTGTACATTATAATTTAGACTTTACATACTCACCAGTTCCAAATAGTTTATTATATCCTTTAACTTCAAAGTGGATCATACCTTTAATTGGTTAAGTCATCATGCGGTGTTTACAATCAAACATTTTATCAAAGAAAATGCCGACAACTACCGCGCGTGTCATTTTAGATGCACGACAAACAAATTGTTTAACAAATCGCCGACGGTCCTGTTGTCATAAAGGTGTTATTAGTCAACATTTTATCAAACAAAACGCCGACAAACACGTCCTTTATAATTATACACGTGTGAAAAATAATGAACTTGTCTACTTTTGCCAAAAAAAAACAACATTTTTTTTATAACCATTATCTATATTCATATCAAAAACTTATTTCACGTCTTTGATATATATAAATAATTTTTAAGAGGGTACGTGTTGACCAATTCGGGTACGAGTTGACTAGTGGGGGTACGAGTTGACCAAAAATCGGGTACGAGTTGACCAAATCGGGTACGAGTTGACCGAAGGGATGAGTTGACTAAGGTACGAGTTGACTAGCTCCCATATAAACAAATTCAATATTTGGCATGATCAGCGTTTATTCAAGTACTGCAAATTAGTTTTTCAGTTACAGTTACACTGTGAGATAAGACCTGTACAGTCAAAAACTTGTAGCAGATATTTTTTACCAAAACAAACACTGGTTAGTCACACAAGTTACAGCATAATTTTTCTCTGCTTTCTGTTTTTGAAAGCATCACACAGCTCCTCCAATGTTTTGTCATTCAGATCTAGACCTTCAATGCGGATAAACATCAGATGAGTAAGTTTGGTTTGTGTGAATGTGCTCCGTAATGGGGAGCACAGCAGGTGTATGGTGCTGAATCCTCGCTCGACTACAGCAGTGCTTGTTGGTATGATACACATCAGCTGGACATTAATAATCTAATAATCATAAGTCATAAGACACTTCTTTCTAAAAAAAAAAAAAAAAAAAATTGTTTGGAAATTGGGATTATTTTTTTTATTTCGGTTTGGGATAGGGTCCGTTTGCTTTGGGAATGCCTCCGTTTTCCGGAGGCGCAGACAGTGCTGAAAAACCCCTGTATAACATTCCACTTATTTTTCCTTATGGCTGAACAAACGACGATTCCTATGTGTTTACTGTTCACATTAAATTGAATTATCAAATTTTCCATTTTCAGGTAATGGATCAACAGTTCTTGATTTATATAATTAGTAAATTCTGTAAATTATAACACATAATTAGCATGTGTATCCGTATTATGGGTCCTCTTAATGAGAACATCTACATATATATTTAGTGAAAAGATTGAAAAACATATGTTCATACATGTACATCTCAATACTTCAATTTAAAGTTTAATGTGTTTTCTTGACTTTTACAACAAAACCTGCCAGGGATTTTTATCTGATTTTGGGGTAAGGGCCTTGCTTTTTTTAAGGGGGAAAAATCCAGGGAAGCTCTGGATTATGGGGGAAAAAATCACGCGAAACGCCGGATTTTGGGGTTAATTAAGGATTTTAGTATTGAATAATCAATTGTACATATTTTACTGTTTAATACAATTGAAGGTAACAGATAATTTAATAATGCAATATTTTTATATTTTCTACACTGGATCAGCTTAACTTATATATTTAAAAGTGTCACGTAATTACACATTGTTCGTTGATAACACACAGTAATAACCCAAGCTCATTTCTGATTTAATAGCGATTTATTTATGTCGAATATTTCTTTTAACACAACGCTTGTTAATGTACACGAAATACAATTTTACAGTGCGGCAGCCAACATGGCCGCCACGTCAAGAAGACGTGACAACCCTCCAAGTTCTTTTCAAATCTCACCGCAGATTCCTCCTTGAAGGTGGCTCGGCTCCCTTTTATACAAAAATGGTGACCTTGGCGTCGACCTACTTGTTTTAAGGAGTAAACAGCCTTATCCATCACTTTGACATAAGCTCATAACCATAAAAAATGTAGCTATAAACGGGTTATAACAATGTCCATCACTTTCTGGTCGTTAAATTATTTCTTACTATTTAGGCTTATTTAACCAGTTTATATAAGCAGTTTGTGTATAATTAACACTATGTTTACCGCCAGATATGGTCGAATGTACGCCATTGTTGTCCACTATGTATTTCGCCAGTGGCCATGCATCTCTAATTACTAGGACAATGATGACTAAACAGAAAAAGTGTTACATTATGTAAATACCTCCCAAGATGTATTATTAAATTCTCAAACTTATCTTAACATTGCATATACATATTATTGAAATATCCCCTTATTAATTTCCATCATAAGAATAAACTCATAAGAATAAACGATATGTTATAAGCTGTTACATGACAAAAGTTAAAAAACCAAAAAAAAAAAAAAAAAAATTCGAGGGAAAAATTAAATCTAGGGAAAAATTTACCATCTCGGGGAAAAAATTCCGAGGGGAAAGGCCCGATTTTCGGCGGGTCACAAAGAAGGAAAAAAAACCTGCCTGCGTTAAAATCAGTATGTGAAATCATAATGTCTGCCTGGAATAAACATGACTTACTTTCAAATGAAAACCTGAAATCATAAGAAAGATTGTCATCATAGTTATTTATAAACAGCAAATTAATTAAAACTTCTAACAATCGAAAAAAGGCTGTTCAGCACTTCTTGTGGGTTTTTTATGCCCCCCTGCAGGGTGGCATATAGCAGTTAAACTGTCCTTCAGTCCATCTGTCAGTCTGCCCTTCCATCCAAAAACTTTAACATTGCCCATAAATTTTGCAGTATTGAAGAGAGCAACTTGATATTTGAGTGGTGAAAGGTCAAGGTCCTCCTTCAAGGTCAAAGGTCAGATATATGGCTTCTAAGCGGCGCAGTAGGAGGGCATTGTGTTTCTGACAAACACATCTCTTGCTGTCAAAGGCATGATACAATCAATGAAGAGGGCCTATACTATGAGAATAAGTGATACACTGGGAGAAAACAGGGAGATAATGTAGCATTTGCATAACACTGTTTAAAGCTTGTTACAAAGACCAATAAAACACAGTTGACATCATGGTTATTTTTATCATGATAAAGATGCCTGTTCTGGTAGTCGTAATCTGGTTGGCAATCTTGAGATACCTTTGATTTAATTGCAATATTGTCTATCAAACTTTTGTTCTCCGAAGGATCTATCAATAACCAAAGATTCATGTCATCGGGAGTTCGATCATGCAGTAGATTATTGTTGCAACAGAGATTTCAGTCAAGTGAGAAAGTGATGCATGTCATCTTATCGTGATCATCTAATCTACACATGTTCAGGTATTTATGAAGTCACATGAAAGTATTAGGCAGAGGGGGATAATTATGTACTTTTCGATAAGAAAATTTGTATCTGCCTGAAAGTTTACAATGCTTTGCATATGAATACCGTAATAACTAAATTTTCTGACACTTTTAATTTTCAGATAACCTGTTTATTAGCGAAAATAATTATTTGTTGATACTCTTAATTTTCAGACATACAGGTTTTCGTCTTTCATATTATGACTCTAAATTTTCGACAGGACATTTTTTGGTTTATCTTGTAAGTAAAGCTGTGAAGTGGTATTTATTTCAAAGTATGAAAAGAAGAGTGAATCACAATAAAACTATTGTGCATTGATTTATTGCCTTTTTTGTGATCGCCTTTTCGTCCGGTGTCCGGCGTGCGGCGTCAACATTTTGCCTTGTGACACTTTAGAGGCCACATTTATTGTCTGATCTTCATGAAACTTGGTCTGAACATTTGTCCCATTGATACCTCGACTGAAATCAAAACTGGGTCATGCTGGGTCAAAAACTAGGTCAAAAAAAGAAAAACCTTGTGAACAATGTAGAAGTCACATTTGATGCCCAATCTTCATGTAACTTTGTCTAAATGTTTGTCTAAATGATATTTTCATTTCATCTTCGCCTGTGGTCCCATCTGGGACATAGGCCGCCAACCAGCTTGCTCCAGGTGTCTCGGTTCTGGGCGAGTCTCTCAAGCTGCCCCCATGTTTGGCCCATCTGCTTAGCATCTGCATCCAGGTCACGGCGCCAGGTCTTTCTAGGCCGCCCTCTCTTCCTTTTCCCTTGGGGGGTTCCATGTGAGGGATTGCCTTGTCGTATTGGATGCAGGCTTGAGAAGGGTGTGGCCTATCCACCTCCAACGTCTCTGAGGGATGTCTTCTTCAACTGGCTGCTGGTTTGTTCTTCTCCATAATTCTTCGTTGAAGATCTTGTCTGGCCAGCGGATCTTCCTGAGGCAAGTGTTGATGAAGACCTGTATTTTCTTTATGGTGGTGACAGTGGTTCTCCAGGTCTCTGCTCCATAGAGGAGTAGCAGCTTCACGATGGTATTGAAGAGCCTAATCTTGGTGGTGATGCCAATTACGCTGGATATCCAGATGTTCTTCAGCTGATGGAAGGCTGCTCGTGCTTTACCGATGCGGGTTCTGACATCTGCATCCGTTCCTGCCTGGTTGTCCAGAATGCTGCAGAGATAGGTGAAGCTGTCCACCTCCTCCAGCGCCTCGCCTTGGACTGTGATGGGTGTGTTGTTTGATGCGTTGGTCCTGAACACCTTGCTGTTCACCTCTGTTGATGTTGAGGCCCAGTCTAGCTGAGTTGTCCGCTACCATGTTTGTCTTTTCCTGCATCGGTTGTTGGGTGTGGGAGAGAAGAGCCAAATCATCGGCAAAGTTGAGGTCTTCCAACTGTTCCCAAAGAGTCCACTGAATTCCATTCCGCTTCTGCTCCGTTTATGTCTTCATTACCCAGTCTATGGCCAGCAGGAACAGGAAAGGTGAGAGTAAACAGCCTTGCCTCGTACCAGTTCTCACTTCAAAGGCATCCGTGAGCTGTCTGCCGTGAAGAATTCTGCAGGTCATTCCCTCATTAGACTCCAGGGATTGTTCCAGAATGATGCGCAGGGTTGCGATCTGATTCGTGCACGATCTCTACTTTCGGAAGCCTGCTTGTTGGTCACGGAGATGCGGGTCTACTGCGTCTTTCATTCTGTACAGTAGGATGCGATTAAACACCTTCCCTGGGATGGACAACAGCGTGATTCCTCAGTAGTTCGAGCAGGAACTGAGGTCACCTTTTTTGGGAAGCTTGATGAGGTAACCCTCTTTCCACTCTGTTGGGATTTCTTCTTCTTCCACACTGGTCTCCACGTCAGCCTTAAGCGCTTCTGCCGGTATGCTGTCAGGTCCTGCAGATTTGCCGATCTCCAATTGTTTGATGGCGCTGCTGATCTCTTCCTTTGTGGGAGTGCAGCATTTGATTGGCAGATTGCTTGTAGCTGGCAGAATCTCCGGTGGGTTCACAGGGGCTGTCCTGTTGAGTAGCTCTTGGAAGTGCTCAATCCACCTCTTCTTCTGCCCTTCATCATCTGGTATTACTCCTCTTTTGTCCCTTACTGGCCTCTCTGGCTTGGCAAACTTTCCTGCTTACCTCTTGGTGATGGAGTACAGATCTTTCCTTCTGTTCTGATAGGCTGCCTCTTCCGCCTCTGTTGCAAGCGTCTCTAGGTAGTTCCTCTTGTCTTCTCTGATACTTTGCTTGACGCTCTTATTTGCTTCGGTGTACTCTTCTTGTGCTTTCACTTTTGCAGCTCGTGTTCTGCTGTTGTTTACACTTGCCTTCTTTTCTCGTCTTTCCTCAACTTTCTGAAGCGTCTCTGCTGACATCCACTCTTTGTGGGTGTAAGACTTTGGGCCCAGTACTTCTTGGCATGTTGAAGTCACTGCTTCTTTCACATTCTGCCCCTTCTGCTCTATCGTCCCTTCTTCAAGCAGCTCCTCTAGGACCTGGAACTTGTTGGAGAGAGTGACCTTGAACTCTTCTTGCTTCCAGGTGTCTTTCAGAGTGGCAGTGTTGTACCGTTGGCGTTGGTTGGGCCCCCCTGTCCAACTCTTCTTCAGCTTTAGTTTCAATCAGGCGACAAGATGATGGTCTGAAGCCACGTCTGCTCCTCGCTTGACACGTACATTCTGAAGAGAGCGAGGAAAACTCCTTGCAATGCACAAGTGGTCAATCTGGTTCTTCGTTGACAGGTCTGGTGACACCCAAGTTGCCTTGTGTTTCCTTCTGTGGTGGAAAACACTTCCTCCGATGACCAGGTTACTTGTGGCGCACAGGTCGGCGAATCTCTCCCCAGTGTCGTTCATCTTGCCTAACCCTTGCTTTCCGATGATCTTATATCCTCGGTTGTCACTGCCAATCTTGGCGTTGAAGTCACCCATTAGAATAATGATGTTTCTTTTTGGTCTGTCTTGTATGATGGTTAACAGTCTATTGTAGAAGTTGTCCTTGTCATCCTCTGTACTGGCGTTTGTTGGGGCGTAGCACTGGATTATGTCCATGTTGATCCTCTTCTTCTTTGTAAGGAAAGAGGCCGTTATGATCCGAGGTCCATGTGCCTCCTACCCGATGAGGGCTCTCTGTGCCTACTTGGAAAGCATTAGAGCTACTCCCTGGGTGTGTGCTGCATCCTCCTGCTCATGCCCCGAGAACAACAGTATATACTCACCGGAAGTCAGTCGCTTCTGCCCAGAGCCAGTCCATCTTGATTCACTGATCCCTAGGATGGTGAGGTTGAACTTCCTCATCTCTGTGGCAACTTGTGCTGTCTTCCCAGTCTCATACATGGTTCGGACATTCCATGTAACGATGATGGTAGTGGTCCTGGTGGAGATGATGGTCATGATATGTTGGTTGAGTTTAAAAATGGTTCTGGTCCGTTGAAAAACATGGCCGCCAGGGGGCGGGGCAGTATTCCTTATATGGCTATAGCGAAACCTTGTGAACACTCGAGAAGTCACAATTTTTGCCCAATCATCATGAAACTTGGTCAAAACATTGGTTACATTGATATCTCGGAAGAGTTAGAAAATGGTCCAGATCGGTAAAAAAACATGGCCGCCAGGTGGGCGGGGCAGTTTTCCTTACATGGTTATAGTAAAACCTTGTTAACACTCTAGAGTCCACATTTATTGTCTAATCTTTATGAAATTTGGTTGGAAGATTGGTCTCAATGATATCTTGGATGAGTTCGAAAATGGATATGTTTGCTTGAAAAACATGGGTGCCAAGGGGCGGGGCATTTTTCCTTATATGGCTTTATATGGCTATAGTAAAATCTTGTTAACACTCTAGAGGCCACATTTATTGTCCGATCTTCATGAAACTTGGTCAGAAGATTCATCCCAATAATATCGTGGACGAGTTCAAAAATGATGCTGGTTGGTTGAAAAACATGGCAGCCAGGGGGTTGGGCAGTATTCCTTATATGGCTATAGAGAAACCTTGTGAACACTCTAGAAGTCATAATTTTTGCCCAATCATCATGAAACTTGGTCAAAACATTGGTTTCATTGATATCTCAGACGAGTTCGAAAATGGTCCAGATTGGTGAAAAAACATGGCCGCCGGGGGGGGAGGCTTTTTCCTTATATGGCTATATATGGCTAAAGTTAAACCTTGTTAACACTCTAGAGGCCACATTTATTGTCCAATCTTCATGAAATTTGGTCAGAAGATTGGTCTCAATGATATCTTGGATGAGTTCAAAAATGGTTATGTTTTCTTGAAAAACATGGCTGCCAAGGGGCGGGGCATTTTTTCCTTATATGGTTATAGTAAAATCTTGTTAACATTCTAGAGGCCACATTAATTGTCTGATCTTCATACAACTTGGTCAGAAGATTCATCCCAATAATATCGTGGACAAGTTCAAACATGATGCTGGTTGGTTGAAAAACATGGCCGCCAGGGGGCGGGGCATTTTTCCTTATATGACTATAGTAAAACCTTGTTAACACTCTAGAGGCCACATTTATTTTCCGATCTTTATGAAACTTGGTCAGAAGATTTTTCATAATGATATCTTTGATGAGTTTGAAAATGATTTTGGTTGCTTAAAAAACATGGCCACCAGGGGGCGGGTCTTTTTTTACTAATATGGCTTTATATCATGCTTTAGTAAAACCTTGTTAACACTCTAGAGGCCACATTTATTGTCCGATCATCATGAAACTAGGTCAGATGATTTGTCCCAATGATATCTTGGATGAGTTCAAAAATGGTTCCTGTTGGTGGAAAAACATGGCCGCCAAGGGGGCGTGGCATTTTTCCTTATATAGCAATAGTTAAACCTTGTTAAGACTCTAGAATCCATATTTATTGTACGATCATCATAAAACTTTGTCAGAAGATTTGTTTCAATGATATTATGGACAAGTTCGAAAGTGGTTCCAGTTGCTTGAAAAACATGGCCACCAGAGGGCGGGGCCATTTTTCCTTATATGGACTTATGAATCTTCATGAAACTTTGTTAGTATTTTTGTTTAAATAATATCTTGGATGTGTATGAAAATGGTTCTGGTCTGTTGGAAAATGTGGCTGCCAGGGTGTTCACTAGTCATGAAAGTTGGTAAGAACATATTGTTCTAATGACATCTTGGACTGCACAGAACAGGTCAGTTCCTTTGAATCTCAGGTGAGCGACTTTGGACCTTTCATGCCCTCTTGTTTTTAGAAACCTTCAATTGCGGAATTTTTGACAACAATTGAGAAATTTGTTGTTTTTCCTTCATTTGGGAAAGTGCTGTTTTCCGGTACTTAATAAAGAAGAAAAAAATTGCTGTAAATGCATGATACTGTTGTCTGTGGAATCTAAATGACATACACATTTAAAATGAAAACCATAATCAGAATCCAAACTGTGTATAAAAAAAATTATGCTGTCTGTTTATTAAAGCATACTTATGGTGAGCTTTTCTGATAGCCTAAAGTCTGTCTTGCGTCACATACCTTGCGAACACTGGAGGCTACATATAAGCTTGTGAGCATAACATTGGTCATATTTATTGCCCAATGTTTTTGAAATTTAATCAGAAGATTAGTTCCAATAAAAGTACCTGCAGAGTTTAAAACTGGACCACGTGGGGTCACAATCTAGGTCAGGAGGCATAATTCAAGAAAATACTTGTGAACACTCTAGAAGTTACATTGATTGCACAATTTGGAAACTTGGTGAGAATATTTAGCTTAAGCAAACATTGGCAGTGTTTTAAATGGGTCACATGGATCCAAAAACTAAGTCATTTGGTCAAAAAATGGAAACAATTTGTAAACACTGTTGAGACCTCATTAATTGCCCAATCTTTATGAAACTTGGTCAGAACATATTTGTCTCAAAAATATCTTTGTAACATTGAGTCAATCTCTGCCTTATAGATTGGGAAAACTTGCACAATAAACCATGTGATTGGGAAAAGTGAAACATTATTTATATGATTATAACTAACAGTATTCCAAGTATTTATAAGTGCATGTTTGACTCCATTTTCAAATTCATGTTATAGCTGTATAATAACTTTATGATTGAGTTTGTTGGAAAAGTTTTTTTGTGTGGAGATTTTGGTCAGTTTCTTTGGGGGGCAGTGGGGGGAATGTTGCTTTTTACCAGTTGAAAACAGTCTGTAAGAGGCTGTAATTTTGGGCAAACCAATCACTGAAAAGTTTGTATTGAAGATCATATGTGTGAGAAATGGTTCAGGTCCATTGAACAACATGAGGCTGGGCAGTTTTCTTATGCAGCTATAGTAAAACCATTAGCACAGTCTGCAAGATATATTTTTGACCCACATAACTTGCTCAAAACATTAACAATGTTGTTACCATATCTTGGATGAGTTTGAAAATGATTGTGGTTTGTTCAAAAGCATGGCTGCCAGCTATTGAGACAATTTTCTTTATTGATTATGTTATTCTTCTTTCTGATGGCTACCTGCTCAGAACAGGTTTGTGTTCAGGTCATAGGTGATTGCCTCTGGGCCTTTTACCCTCCTCTTTGAATGGTTTTAGAATTTTTAGCAGCCAATAAGAGATTTGTACAGCCAAATAGAAATTTTAGTTTCAATTGCCTGTTTTTAGCTCACCTGCTTTTGTGAATGCCTTTTGTCCGTCGCCTGCCGTGCGTCGTCAACATTTTTCCTTGTGAACACTCTAGAGGCCACATTTTTTGTTTAATCTTCATGAAATTTGGTCAGAACATTTGTCCCATTTATACCTCGACTGAGTTCAAAACCGGGTCATGCTGGGTCAAAAACTAGGTCACTAGGTCAAAAAAAAGAAAAACCTTGTGAACACTGTAGAAGTCACATTTGATGCCCAATCTTCATGTCAAAATGTTTGTCTAAATGATATGTTGGTTTAGTTCAAAAATGGTTACGGTCCATTGAAAAACATGGCCACCAGGGGGCGGGGCAGTATTCCTTAAACTAATCTTCATGTAACTTTGCCAAAATCTTTGTCTAAATGATACCGGTATGTTGGTTGAGTTCAAAAATGGTACCGGTCCGTTGAAAAACATGGCAGCCAGGGGGTGGGGCAGTATTCCTTATATGGCTATAGAGAAACCTTGTGAACACTTTAGAAGTCACAATTTTTCCCCAATCATCATGAAACTTGGTCAAAACATTGGTTTCATTGATATCTCAGACGAGTTCGAAAATGGTCCAGATTGGTGAAAAAACATGGCCGCCGGGGGGGGGGGGGGGGAAGGCATTTTTCCTTATATGGCTATATATGGCTAAAGTTCAAACATGATGCTGGTTGGTTGAAAAACATGGCCGTTAGGGGGCAGGACATTTTTTCCTTATATGGCTATTGTAAAACCTTGTTAACACTCTAGAGGCCACATTTATTTTCTGATCTTCATGAAACTTGGTCAGAAGTTTTGTCCTAATGGTATCTTGGATGAGTTCGAAAATGGTTTTGGTTGCTTAAATAACATGGCCACCAGGGGGCGGGGCATTTTTCCTAATATGGCTATATATCATGCTTTAGTAAAACCTTGTTGACACTCTGGAGGCCACATTTATTGTCCTATCATCATGAAACTTGGTCAGAAGATTTGTCTCAATGATATCTTGGATGAGTTCGAATATGGTTCCGGTTGGTGGAAAAACATTGCCGCCAAGGGGGCGTGGCATTTTTCCTTATATAGCTATAGTTAAACCTTGTTAACACTCTAGAAGCCATATTTATTGTACGATCATCATGAAACTTTGTCAAAAGATTTGTCCCAATGATATTTTGGACAAGTTAGAAAATGGTTCCAGTTGCTTGAAAAACATGGCCACGAGTGGGCGGGGCATTTTTCCGTATATGGACTTATGAATCTTCATGAAACTTTGTCAGTATATTTGTTTAAATGATATCTTGGATGTGTTTGAAAATGGTTCTGTTCTGTTGAAAAACGTGGCTGCCAGGGTGTTCACTAGTCATGAAAGTTGTTAAGAACATTTTGTTCTAATGACATCTTGGGCTGCACCGAACAGGTCAGTTCCTTTGAATCTCAGGTGAGCGACTTTGGGCCTTTCATGCCCTCTTGTTGCTATTGGTATTGCTGATGTAGTAATGGTTGTATTACAGAGAAAACAGGATAAAGCCTGCATAAAGTGTTTATTTCTGTATTCATTCTATATATTTACAATTATAGTCATTAATAATAAAAATTTAATTAAAAGCTCTTACATTGTATGTTTCAGATCATTAAATATGTTGATCTGAGTGGACCACACAAGGAATAACATATTAACGAGAAGGGTGTATTCACTGATTTGCTTGTAACACTGTTGTAAAACTGACCAATCTGTGAGGCGATGCCTGCGGGAGCAATTCCTTTCCCATTTGGGATGTGCAGAATCTGCAAGGACAAGGCCACTGGAGTGCACTATGGGGTGGCCACTTGTGAAGGCTGCAAGGTAGGTAACATTGTACACATTTCATCTCACATTCTAGGTACTGAATCATACTTATAAACTGATATATTTCCATTTTGATGAAAACAAATGCAATGTGTTAAGTTTTATATATGCTTATTAATAGAGAATAACAGTTCATGCCTTATCCTTGCAGAGCTCCAGATAAGGATTTGTGAAATTAGTAACGGTACTGCCACTGACAGAAAGAAAAGGAGTAACGCTTAAAATCAATTAGTACCTGTACTACCATGCCCAAAAATACAGGCAGTACTGTACTACCCGTGTTCTTGGATATTGAAGGGTGTATAACTGACTTTACAGAAACATTTGCAGCAATTATAATAAATATATGTAGCTTCTTAAACAGTTACTGTATTAGGTTTTCCATTCTGAATAATGATGCAAATACAACTACACATTAAAACTCATGACTAATACTATTTCTTCATTTTTCTTGACAAGAAAACACAAGCCAACTAGTAAGCTAAGTAAATGAACACTTATTTCACTGTCTCATCCGCTTCCCATCGTGTTTTCTAACGTTTTAAGCCACCGATGCAATCAAATCGTTTAATATCGGGGCGACAATGTCTTTTTCTGGTTTTACAGATTTAATGTCAGGATGGTTAGACGACACCGTATGTAGTCATTATGTGACAACAAAGAGTTGTTTTGAACCGCTTTCGGTTCAGCCGGCATTCCATTGCGCGCAGACATATTGTTTTTGACGGATTTACAAGTTACAGGAAATCACGCGACAGAATAGACAATAATATATGAACCCAGTCTACAACTTTTCGGTAATTTAAATTAACAAAAAGCGCCGTTAGGTTAGAGACCAACAAATCATATCGCGTTGACGCAGGCGTATCGGTACAGCCAGATTTTCTTCGAAAAGGCGTAAAATTGATACTAAAGTCGTAATTGTACGTCCAGTTTATAAAAATAAATGCGTAAATCTTCAAGATAAAGGCGTATTTACGGCCCTTATCTGGAGCTCTGTCATTGTGTAAAATATCAGTTGAGGATTAGAATAATTTAGAGCAATGCTTGCAGAGACATCCCCAGTCTATACTGGGGGACATATTGTGTTTGCCCTGTCTGTTTGTTGGTTTGTTAGCGTCAAACTTTAACATTGGCCATAATTTTGCAATATTGAAGATAGCAACTTGATATTTGGCATGATGTGTATCTCATGGAGCCAGGGATCATCCTAGAGGGCGATGTAGGCGGTACAAATTTTTCTCCTTTGATAATCTGCTGCGCGTGTGCGCAATGCCGTCACTATACTGCCATTGTTTACTGTGTGCAATTATCTGTTATCTGATCTACTGATAGCAAGAGGACTTGCTTCGCATCACTGACAGCCGATGCAAGACGCCTTGGTTTATTCCAGTCAAGGCATTGTGTACACGCCGGTCTTACTGACAATAGCGTACTGATGTTACCATCTATATAAAGAACGCCAGTTGAGGCTCCCGACCCCATTTACAGTTTTTCAATCGGCTCATGTTGTTTTTCAAGGCTGCCGGGGAACCAATACAGCAATTGTTCACATGTTGGTCATTTATTGTTCTGCTTGACGTTTTATACATCTTAAAACAGTCCAAAATTTCAGTCATAATATATTTTAGTACTGAGCTTAACAAATATCAACAGATTTTGACGGGTATTTTATTAATTTTTTTCTTATTGGCTCGGAAATTGGCGAGAAATCGTCGCTACTTTTGGAAAGTCTTACAATTCAACGAAATGTTGCACATGTCCGCCATCATGAAATATTATAAGTGATTAATTGGCAAAGTAAAGAAGTTCAATAGCATATTGTAAAGCAATTTGTTCACCAAATTATATATTGATTATGTATATTTGCTGGGTAAATAGCTTTCATTTTTCAGCATTCAAACAATATGCACATTTTATTTCATGTGCACAAACATACATTTTTTCGGATTGTCGTTTTTAGCTCATCTATTTTTTGAAAAAAAAAAAAAAGCTATTGTCATCACCTTGGCGTCGGCGTCGGCGTTGGCGTCCGGTTAAGTTTTGCGTTTAGGTCCACTTTTCTCAGAAAGTATCAATGCTATTGCATTCAAACATGGTACACTTACTTACTTTCATAAGGGGACTGGGCAGGCAAAGTTAGATAACTCTGGCGTGCATTTTGACTGAATTATGTGCCCTTTTTATTCTTAGAAAATTGAAAATTTTGGTTAAGTTTTGCGTTTAGGTCCACTTTTTTCAGAAAGTATCAAAGCTATTGCATTCAAACTTGGTACACTTACTTACTATCATGAGGGGACTGGGTAGGCAAAGTTAGATAACTCTGGCGTGCATTTTGACAGAATTATGTGCCCTTTTTATACTTAGAAAATTGAAAATTTTGGTTAAGTTTTGTGTTTAGGTCCATTTTATTCCTTAAGTATCAAAGCTATTGCTTTCATACTTGCAACACTTACTAACTATCATAAGGGGACTGTGCAGGCAAAGTAATGTAACTCTGACTGGCATTTTGACAGAATTATGTGCCCTTTTTATACTTAGAAAATTGAAAAATTGGTTATGTTTTGTGTTTAGGTCCACTTTATTCCTACAGTATCAAAGCTATTGCTTTCATACTTGCAACACTTATGAACTATCGTAAGGGGACTGTGCAGGCAAAGTTATGTAACTCTGACTGGCATTTGGACAGAATTATGGGCCCTTTATACTTAGAAAATTGAAAGTTTGGTTAAGTTTTGTGTTTTGGTCCACTTTACCCCTAAAGTATCATAGATATTGCCTTCATACTTGGAACACTCGCAAACTATCATAAGGGTACAGTAAAAGGACAAGTTGCATAACTCTGGATGTCATTTTTACGGAATTATGGCCCTTTTTTGACTTAGTAACTCTGAATATATGGTTAAATTTTGTGTTTCGATCCACTTTACTTATTAAGTATCAAGGCTATTGCTTTCAAACTTCAAATACTTTCATGCTATCATGAGGTTACTGTACCTGACAAGTTGAATTTTACCTTGACCTTTGAATGACCTTGACTCTCAAGGTCAAAATATTAAATTTTGCCATAACTTCTTTATTTATGATTAGATTTGATTGATACTTTGACAAAACTACTCTTACCTGACATACCACAATAGACTCCACCCAAACCATTGCCCGTGCCCCCCCCCTCCCCCCCCCCTATTTTTTTTTTTTTTAAGATCATCTCACAAATGACCACCACACCCTCACACTATACCCCCCCCACCCCACCCCTCCCCAATTTTATTTTTTTTAACGGGTAAAAAACAAAACTATTTATTTAGATTATTTTATGTTTGAAATACCGTCCAACCATCGCACCCAAGAATCCCAACCCCCACCCCCCTCCCCTCACCCGAATCCCCCCCCCCCTAATTTTTTTTTTTAAGATCATCTCACAAATTACCGCCACACCCTCACACTATACCCCCCCCCCCCCACCTCACCCCCCCCCCCCATTTTTTTTTTTTTCTAAATGGTTAAAATACACAAATATTTATTTTTATTATTTTATGTTTGAAATCCCGTCCAACCATCGCACCCAAGAATCCCCCCCCCCCCCCCCCCCCCCCCGATTTTTTTTTCCTTTTTTTCGCATTTTTTGGAAGATAATGTAATAAATGTCCACACCCCCACGCAATGCACCCCTCTTCACTCCACCCCTCCCTCCTTTGTGATTGAAAATGAGAGTCTCTTCACCTTTAAAAAGAAAATAGATGAACGGTCTGCACCCGCACGGTGCTCTTGTTGGATACTGCATTTTTCACTGATTTAATTTATGCTTGACATCCTTAATAAACAAACATAAAATGATGAATACATATGGTGTAATACGGACAGTCCGAATTATAATATTACGCATAGTATTCACCAGAAATGCAACTAGAAAGACTATAAAATAGTTCAATCAGTGAGGGCTCGAGTCTGTTGGGGACCTGTGTTCCCAGATTCCACAGGCTTTTTTTCCTACTTTAAATTTTGGACAATTGACACCCCTGTATAAATGACTGTTTGTCATTTGTAATTCTTTATAAAGTCTTTAATTGAAATTAAGAGTTTTGCTTCCTTCCTGCAACATTTAGTATTTGTTATTGATAAATTATATTTGTTACATTTGACGCATATTTAATATTGTTAAGTACCTTTACACGTCTGATCAAAAGTCTGCTCACTTGTCCCTAATAAAATTGAAAGGAGAAGTCATGTCTCCCTTAAATTTTGGGCTAGAATGATCCCTGGGAGCTGCACATTTTGAGTGGTAAATGGTCAAGGTCAAAGTCATCCTACAAGGTCAAAGGTCAAATATATGGGGTGGACATAGTGCTTCACAAACTCATCTTGTTTCATCCTGAATCTGCTATATTACCAAATGAAAGGGCATTTACCTGTTGTTCATACCTCTACCCCTTTTTATGCCTCCGGATCGAAAGATCGGGGGCATATTGTTTTTGGCCTGTCTGTCTGTCATTCATTGTGTGTGTGCCAAAAATTTAGCCTTGGTTAAAGTTTTGCAATAACTTTTACACTTATTTGAAATAGCAACTTGATATTTGGCATGCATGTGTATCTCATGGAGCTGCACATTTTGAGTGGTGAAAGGTCAAGGTCATCCTTCAAGGTCAAAGGTCAAATATATGGCTTCAAAGCGGCGCAATAGGGGGCATTTTGTTTCTGACAGACACATCTCTTCTTTAAAAAGAAGTGATACAATATTATAAATTAAGAACAAAATGCCACATGTAATAACGGCTTAAATTTTGAAAAATTCACCTTTCTTATTTCAGGGCTTCTTTAAAAGAAGTATTACAAGAGGTGACAAATACAAATGCTTTTTTGGAGGTGAATGTGGCCTCAACCCCAAGAACAGAAATCGATGCAAGTCTTGTCGCTTTAGACTATGCTTGGAAACTGGGATGTCTGTAGAAGGTAAGTACCAAAAAGACAATATAAACAACTTTTTTATGCCCCCCGGTAGGGTGGCATATAGCAGTTGAACTGTCCGTCAGTCAGTATGTCAGTATGTGTGTATGTCAGTCTGTCCATCCGTCCGAAAAAAACTTTAACATTGGCCATAACTTTTTCACCATTGAAGATAGCAACTTGATATTTGGCATGCATGTGTATCTCATGGAGCTGAACATTTTGAGTGGTGAATGGTGTATGTCAAGGTCATCCTTCAAGGTCAAATAATTGGCGTCTGTCTGTTCGAAAACTTTAAAATTGGCCATAACTTTTTCAATATTGAAGATAGCAACTTGATATTTGGCATGCATGTGTATCTCGTGAAGCTGCACATTTTGAGTGGTGATAGTTCAAGGTCAAGGTCATCTTTCAAGGTCCAAGGTAAAAAAAAAAAGAAAAATTCAAAGCTGTGTTCTCATGAAGCTGCACATTTTGAGTTGTGGAAGTTCAAGGTTAAGGTCATCCTTCAAGGTCAAGGTCATCCTTCAAGGTGAAAGGTAAAAAAAATTATTCAAAGTGACGTTCTCATGAAGATGCACATTTTGAGTGGTGGAAGTTCAAGGTCAAGGTCATCCTTCAAGGTCATTCTTCAATGTCAAAGGTAATTTTTTTTACAAAAATCAAAGCGGCGTTATCATGAAGCTGCACATTTTGAGTGGTGGAAGTTCAAGGTCATCCTTCAATGTCAAGGTCATCCTTCAAGGTCAAAGGTCAAAAAAGAACAAAAATCAAAGAGGCGTTCTCATGAAGCTGCACATTTTGAGTAGTGACAGTTCAAGGTCATCCTTCAAGGTCAAAGGTAAAAAAAAAAATTCAAAGCGGCACAATAGGGGCAGGGGTGTGAGTTTTCCACGTATCTGCGGATTTCCGACGATTGGGTTGTCCCGGTGGTCACTTCTGAGATTCGAATAAATATGTTAAAAAAATGTGTGTGTGTGTGGGGGGGGGTACCACTAATTCCGCGGACGTATTTCATAAGCGGTCCGAAATATCCGCGAACTGCAAAATCTCTCTGCATTTTACACTGGTAGATTCTGCCTAAGCAATTTTAAAACGAGCAATATAATTGGCTGTCGTTTCCCAATCTTCCAATTAAAATCGGTTTCTTAAAATGTGTTGGTATTTCCAAGCTGATTTGCTTGCAAACGGCGACGTTGTGAAGCGAAATTTAAGATTATTGAAATGACAAATAGCAATCAAATTAACAACTGACATCATATAGTTGGATAGGAATAATGAAATGTGTTTGTCAACGAAAAAGACTACGTTTTAGATACAAGCAACACATGTTTTGTTTAGAAATGTGCACAGTGAATTTGTGTCACGGAAACAAGTGTTTGCAAATTGGATTTCAGTCTACTTGCGAAGTAAAACAATTTAGAAGAGTATCGTAGAGACAAACATGATTTGATTTATATGTTAGTGGATCTGTGTATAATCAGATTCATATGCATATTCTACTTTATTATGTTTGTCACGCTGTTCCGATAACTGAAATAGCATTAAACAGAAGATGTGAAATGCAAGTTATTGAAAGGTAAACAAATAAAATATATTAACTTAACTCAGTTTAATACATCATTAACACAAGAAGAACACTCAAGTGTGTTTGTTTATATTTAGTCCATTTACTGTAATTAAATACATTGAAAAACTGATGCTATTGATCACAATAAATGCTGTTTACTTTGCATCCTTAATATGTTAAATGTGAAGTTTAACAGGTTTTTTAAAGAAATATTGTTATGAAGTTCAAGAAGTGGATTATTTTAATGTCTGTTTTAAGGTTTTTCATTGCGTTATGCGCGCCATTCGCGTAGTAAAAATCAGTTGACAGAATTTTCCTCCCCTCTGCCTCAATCACACCCCTGAGGGGGCATTGTGTTTCTGACAAACACATCTCTTGTTTGCTATAAAATTGGTATAATTTAAATGCAGAAATTGTGTATATACCTGTTAAAAATAAAACAGGGGCATCTTGTGAACACATGTTGCTGGTGGACGCTGACCAGGGGAAGGTGGTCCACTCATTTACTTGGTGGTTTAAATCATATCATAAAAGTAAGTGTTGTGGTCATATAATCATACACTTCAACACTGTTATTTCAAACACTGATAATCCGAAGTCACCATTATTTCGAAGTATTTTTCGGGTCCGGGTTCTTCTTTGTTTAATGTATAATTTCATTGTTAAGCCGAACTTCGTTAAACAGAAGAAATCATTAATTGGAAGTGATTCTGTCGGTCCAAACACTAATTTGCACCTAAGTATCAATCTTTAATCCGAAGTCAAAACTGCAAAACACTGAGCGTAATTTCACAACTTTGTCGTCCACGCGTGGCGCGTCAAAAGCTGATATTTACTTCTTTGTTGTGTGCGCGTAGTGTGTTTATTTCATAATGTCGTAAAAAGCCGATAATTATAACCCCACAAACGAGTTTAGGGGGGTATATAGGAGTGAACTTTTCTGTCGGTCGGTCTGTCTGTCGGTCCGTATTAAGTGTCCGCTCTCTAATTCAAGTAGTTTTCATTTGATCTTCACCAAACTTGGTCAGAAGTTGTATCTACATGATGTCTAGGCCAAGTTCGAACATGGGCCTTGCTGGGTCAAAAACTAGGTCACGGGGTCACTTAGTGCGTTTTAAACATTCAGCATGTTGTCCGCTCTCTAATTCAAGTAGTTTTCATCCGATCTTCACCAAACTTGGTCAGAAGTTGTATCTAGATGATCTCAAGGCCAAGTTCGAACATTGGCCTTGCCAGGTCAAAAACTAGGTCAAGGGGTCACTTAGTGCGTTTTAAACATTCAGCATGTTGTCCGCTCTCTAATTCAAGTATTTTTTATCCTGATCTTCACCAAACTTGGTCAGAAGTTGTATCTACATGATGTCTAGGCCAAGTTCGAACATTGGCCTTGCTGGGTCAAAAACTAGGTCACGGGGTCACTTAGTGCCTTTTAAACATTCAGCATGTTGTCCGCTCTTTAAATCAGGTAGTTTTCATCTGATCTTCACCAAACTTGGTCAGAAGTTGTATCTAGATGATCTTAAGGCCAAGTTCGAACATGGGCCTTGCTGGGTCAAAAACAAGGTCACGGGGTCACTTACTGCGTTTTTTTTACATTCAGCATGGTGTCCTCTCTCTTATTCAAGTAGTTTTCATTTGATCTTCACCAAACTTGGTCAGAAGTTTTATCTAGATGATGTGTAGGTCAAGTTCGAACATGGGCCATGCCTGGTCAAAAACTAGGTCACGGGGTCACTTAGTGTGTTTTAAACCTCACCATGTTGTCCGCTCTCTAATTCAAGTAGTTTTTATCCATCTTCACCAAAATTGGTCAGAAGTTGTATCTTGATGATGTCTAGGGCAAGTTTGAATATGGGTCATGCCGGGTCAAAAACAAGGTCTCGGGGTCACTTAGTGCGTTTTAAACATCACAATGTTGTCCGCTCTCTAATTCAAGTAGTTTTCATCCAATCTTCACCAAACTTGGTCAGAAGTTGTATCTAGATGATGTCCAGGTCAAGTTTGAATATGGGTCATGCCGGGTCAAAAACAAGGTCACGGGGTATCTTAGTGCGTTTTAAACCTCACCATGTTGTCCGCTCTCTAATTCAAGTAGTTTTCATCCAATCCTCACCAAACTTGATCGCAAGTTTATCTAAATGATCTCTAGGACAAGTTTGAACATGGGCCATTCTGGGCCTAAAACTAGGTCACGGGGTCACTTAGTGCTTTTTTAACATTCAGCATGGTGTCTGCTTTCTTATTCAAGTAGTTTACATCTGATCTTCACCAAACTTGGTCAGAAGTTTTATTGAGATGATCTTAAGGCCAAGTTAGAACATGGGTCTTTCTGGGTCAAAAACTAGGTCAAGGGGTCACTTTGTGCGTTTTAAACATTCAGCATGGTGTCCGCTGTTTTTGTGAAGACGACATGCAAAATATAATGTGTCAATGCGGCATGTGGGGGTATTCGTCATGTCTCTGACAAAGCTCTAGTTACTATTTATGTAGTTTTGCATTTTCTAGTAACATACAAATGTGTCACATTAGGTCTGAGTAAATGTGGTCAAATGAAAAGCATCATATAAACTCTACATTTTTAACCAAAATGAATACAAAATGTCTGATACAAACAAGTCAACCACATTTTTATTTTCCCAATCAAATGTTGAGCAATCGGGAGAAGGGCCTGGTACTCAAAGCGGGAAGATATCCGGATCGGCAGTGAGTTCTTCAATGTCCTTGACAAATTGGAGAGATATGTTACACGTGTCCAGTTTAGTGCTGCTAACGCCGGTGTTCAGAGAGACAACACGTCATGTTATCCCCCCTTCGAAGAAGAGGGGCTATATTGTTTAACCCATGTGGGTCCGTCCGTCCGTCAGATGGTTTCTTACTTAGGTCCAGGATCATGAAACTTCATAGGTCAAGGTCGCGGTAACTCGAACCAGTAAAATGGCTCATGAAACTTCATAGGTACAATGATCATGGCTCGCAGATGACCTCTATTGAAATAGTAAAATGGTTTCTGGATGATAACTCAAGAACGCTTCACAGTTCCAAAAAACGTAATCACACTATGGCTGTCAAGGTCACGGTGACTCAACTTAGAAAAATGGTTTCCGGATGATAACTCAAGAATGCTTACGTCTAGGATCATGAAATTTCAAAAGTACATTGATCATGACTCGCAGATGACATAATGATGAAACTTGACCAGGATGTTTGTCTGGACAATATCTAGGTCAAGTTTGACATTTGGTAAAGATTGAATGAACCGACTCCTCTCAAGTGAGTGAACTAGGGCCATCTTGGCCCTCTTGTTGAAAAAGATATGTCCCTTTTTGCAAAGGGAAGTAATAAGCTTCAAATGATAATATTTATTCCCCCGGTACGGTCGCATATAGCAGTCCCACTGTTTACTAGAGATTTTGTACGCAAGGCTTAAAGATACTGAGCTGATTTTCGGTATGTGAGCCCAACTACATGACCTACAGATAAAGTGTAAAATGAGTTCAGGTCCATTGACTTTTGACGAAGATGCTTGCTCTAAAATAGCTGCTGTGCAGGGGTTCCCTCTGGGCTTAAAAAAGTTGTCGCCACTTACTTTTGCCAAAAGTTGTCGCCTTACTGGGGCTACATTGGGGCATGTTATTATAATTCAAACAAAAACTGAGCATTTCACAGTGTGTTAAATAATTGATTTAATAACACTATTATTTCATTAAGAAATAAATTCAAACACACCAAACATGACTAACATTTATTTGCCCATTTAAATTAACATTAATATATAAGCAGAGTGGAGATAATAAGGCCGCGGGCTAACGACACTACGGGACTACGTGAACGTATCGTAGGTCGCTAAAATCCAACCAGCTGAGATAACGTTAAATTGCATCGACTGTGACATGTTAAACTTGTTGGATGAACCACAGCATCCAGACACATTGAGGTTGTTACCAAAAACACGGGCCACAACCACAAACCTTAAATTGGATGAACCACAGCATCCACACATACCTTTACGTTAAAAATTGGATGAACCACAGCATCCACACTTCGAAGCAATA